>NW_012109086.1:810769-818232 GCF_000951045.1 Mandrillus leucophaeus
CACAAGTATACATATGTAACAAACCTGCACGTTATGCACATGTACCCTAGAACTTAAAGTATAATAATAATAATTAAAAAAAAGATTAAAAAAAAAAAAAAGAAAAGACAGAGAATATGAATCAACCTATGGTTGTCAAAATTAATTCAGTGATTAGATTTTATGCACAAAAGTTTTCCAAATATGCTAGAAATAATCTCTATCTTACATAAAAATTTCTGGAGAGGAGAAAAAGTGGGAAGGAGATATAACTGTTTTTTGAAGTTAATATAACCTTGATTCCAAAAAACAGCAATAATTCAAAAAGATACGTAAGCTTGGCTGGGTGCTGTGGCTCAGGCCTGAAATCCCAACACTTTGGGAGCCTGAGGCAGGCAGACCACTTGAGGCCAGGAGTTAGAGACCAGCATGGCCAACATGATAAAACCCCATCCCCACTAAAAATACAAAACATTAGCTGGGTGTAGCAGTGCACACCTGTAATCCCAGCTATTCGGGAAGCTGAGGCAGGGAAATCACTTGAACCGGGTCAGGTGGTGACCAGCCTGGGTGAGAGAGTAAGACTCTGTCTCAAAAAAAAAAAAAAAAGATATGTAAGCTCATGTTACTCATAACGTGTCACTCATAAATACAAAATTCTAAATAAAATGTTATCAAATCAAATCCATCAATGTATGTGAAAATAAATCATATCGAGTAGGTTAATTTCTGTAATGCAATAATGGTTTAATATTAGAAAATCTTACCAGATGAAAGGAGAAAAGTCATAAAGTCATATGGTCACACTCAGAAGTATTTGATAAAATACAGCATCCATACATGGTTCCAAAAAACTATAAATTCTTAGCAAATAAGAATAGAACACAACCTTTCAATCTGCTAAAGCACATATGCCAAAAACCTACAAACACCAGCTTACTTAATGCTAAATAGTTAGAAATATTCTCTTTAAAGTCAGGAATAAAGCAATAATTCCTGATATCATGACTTTAATACCACATTCCACTGAGATCTTATCCTTTTCACTAACACAAAAGAAGGAAAGAAAGGAGGGAGGAAGGAAATTGGAAAGCATAAAACAAAATTGTCATTGTTCACAGAGGATATAATTGTTCATCCAAACTGCCTGACAGTATCTGCAATTCTGATAAGACAACTTAACAAAGTTGTATATAAAGTCAATACACAAAACTCATCAGTGTTCTAATAGGCCAACAACTTTAAAATGGAAAAAATAATTTTAAAAAGTTTTTAAAAACAATATCAACAATAACTATAAGGTACTTAGGAATAATTCTAACAGTGATATGCAAGGCATTTGGGGAGAAAATATTTTTGAGTTATTAAAAGAAACTTAAAGAATTTAAAGAACTTAAAAAGAAGCCTATATTCCCCCAAATTAATATACAAATTTAATGTAATTTCAGTCAAATTACCAACAGGATTTTTTTCCGCACATAACTTGTTCAGCTAATCTAAATTTCATATTTAAAAATATCTAAAACAATTATGTAGATGAAGAGGCATGAAGAAGAATTAATCTCACCAGACAGACTCACTAGAAAAGCAGATAATAAAATAAGCATGGTATTTATTCACCAGAATAGGCGAAAGACAAATGAAGTGAACAGAGAGCCCACCCACAGCCCTAAATATATATAGAAGCTTGGTATGTGACAGAGGTGTCATTCCAAATCTGTAGAAAATGGATTGGGTATTTAACGAATGATACCTACCCACATGGCAGAGAAAATGTATCCCTACCTCACACGATACACAAAAGTACACATGATACAAAAAGTACACACGAGACAAAAATTAAGAGATACTAATTTTTTCAAAGGAAACAATTAAAATTTATAGAAGATATAGAGAACTTTAAAAACTCAAAGTGAAAAAGGAAGGCCACACACTGGAAAAAGGATTTTTGCAACATATTGTAACTAAAATAAAGTATTCATTCAACATTTCCAGGCCCCAAGATAGGCTCTTGGAAAACAAAGATGAATGTTAAAAATCACTCCTACTCGTTCGAGACTAGCCTGGCCAGCATGGTGAAAGCCCATCTCTCCTAAAAACACAAAAAATTAGCCGGGTATGGTGGTGTGTGCCTGTAGTCCCAGCTACTAGGGAGGCTGAGGCAGGAGAATGAACAATGAATAAATAAATGGGACATTCATTCTAAGTCCAGTCATGGTAGGGCAGAAAGAAGCCTGGGGCAGAGTGACAGTCACAACACACACCAGAATGTTGGTCCTGCTTTCACCAATCACCTGCCTACAATTGTGCCTGATATGTTCTGAACTATTTTGGGGCCTCAGATTCCTCTTTTGTAAACTGAGGGGGTTGGGCCCGCTAATCTCTTAGCTCCCTTCCAGCTATAACAGTTTGTTTTTCTGTAACTAGGAATCAGAATGACATGGATGGAATAAATGAGGCTCAGATATGAACCTTCTAGAAAGGTGAAGAAATTAGAAGCGGGAGGAAGAAGAGGCATAACATGTACATATATTGATAAATGTTTGATTCAGTTCCTACAGAAAGTGAGGGAATGCTGAGGCAAGAGAAAGACGTGGTATGAGCCAAAGGGAGATGGCTTTCAAAGTAGACCTATACAGGAATTTGAGATTTTGCAAAAAGGAGGTGATAGCAGTCACGTAGAAGATGGAGAAAGGGTTAAAATGAGGAGACTATATGGAAGAAAAGCCAGGTGTTTTTGGAAGGCTGCTTGGTGAGAGAGAGTGAGTGAGGCAGCAGCAAAGACAGAATTCCCTGATGGTATTTGTTGTGGAAACAGCAAGGCTTGAAAAGAGGAACCAAAAGGTTCCTCCCTTCACTCCGAGACTGACTGTGTATGTACCGTAAGTGAATAGCAGGCAGCAAGCGTCGTGTGTCCTGCACCTGCACTGGCTGCCCTCCTTGGGGTTGTCCTTTCCAGCTAGCGGCCAGAAGAGCACTACAGACATTATGGAGGTAATCGGGTACAGCCAGGTTCCTATGACCCTGGGGTCACTGTAAGTGTCGTTACTGCTTATGGGTTATACACTAATAGAAAAGAATAAGATAACCCTAACACTCTAAAGTCAAGAGAAAAATAATACTTAGAAGAAGTTGACTGCGCACAGCTCTTGAGGAAACATATCCAGTAAAGTAAGGGCACTCTTTATCTCTCTGGCCTCAGTTTCCACGTCTGTCAAAATGAAGAAGTCCAATGAAACGATCTTCTGCAGTTTCTTTCTGTCCTAATGTTGGGTGAGAACTGGAGGTCACTATAACTACAATACACAGTAAAAAGGGGCAGTTGGTCACTTTCAAAGTTGGCCTCTAGAGACCCAAGTCTCGGGGTAGACTCGGTACAGGAAGGACTTCAGAAACTGAACCAGGTACTGTCATCGGCTTAGAGACCACCTTCATGAGGCCCTCATAAAGTTTCGTGGTGTGTCTTTTCACCTGGTTTGTTCAGAACTGAAAGAAAAGGGATAGGATTATAAGGACTATTGAAGAGCCATAGAAATGAACACAGTTGCAGGAGGAGAAATGAGGCCATTTCAATGTTGAAGTTTACATTTCTTAGGAGTTTACTGAGAGCCATTTCACTATTTCCTTCCTCCCACCCCCCTGTGGAATTCTTTTCAAATTATACCACGATAGTCTCAGGCTTAAGGCAGATTTGAAATGGAAATCAAATGAAACAGCAAAGCAGAAAGGAAAAATCAGAACCCTATGTATTAAAATAAAAAATTCAAATTACAACCCCAAACCAATGGGAGACTAGTAGAGAGCTGGAAGGGTTCACGTGTAGAGAACTGGAAAATTGAGATTCCATTGGCCTGGAGATGATCCTTACACCTTAGGATTGCAACTGGCTTGGCCTAAGCCTCCCTCCCTGATTATTCTGAAGGGATTTTCTGCAGCTTCAGGTTGAGGAGGCTTTTCAGTTTTCTATGAACTTAAAGCACTGGTTAGTCTGTCACCCTGTCCAGGATGAAAGCTCTGCAGGGCAGGGATCATGTCTGCCTCACTCACTCTTGTGTGCTCTAAACAGCAGCTCAATAATACATATCAAATGATTGAAGGCAGGAAGAAATGACTGTCCTCAACTTCAGACAGGCTCCAAAATAACTGAGGAGCATGGTAAAAGCAGGTGTAACAGCCAGTTACCCCCGCTGTCCAGATTAAAATTGTTGGAGGAGGAGGCTTAGATGTCTGTGTTTTGTTTTTAGTTTTATTTTTTATTATACTTTAAGTTCTGGGATACATATACAGAACATGCAGGTTTGTTATATAGGTATACACATGCCATGGCAGTTTGCTGCACCCATGGACCTGTCATCTACATTAGGTATTTCTCCTAATGCTATCCCTCCCCTAGGCCCCCACCCCCCGGCCAGCCCCAGTGTGTGATGTTCCCCACGCTGTGTCCATGTGTTCTCATTGTTCAGCCCCCACTTGTGAATGAGAATGTGTAGTGTTTGGTTTTCTGTTCCTGTGCTAGTTTGCTGAGAATGATGGTTTCCAGCTTCATCCATGTCCCTGCAAAGGACATGAACTCATTCTTTTTTATGGCTGTATAGTATTCCATGGTGTATATATGCCACATTTTCTTTTTCCAGTCTAACATTGATGGGCTTTTGGGTTGGTAACAAGTCTTTGCTATTGTGAATAGTGCTGCAATAAACATACGTGTGCATGTGTCTTTACAGAATGATGTATAATTCTTTAGGTATATACCCAGTAAAGGGATTGCTGCGTCAAATGTTAGTTCTGGTTCTAGATGATTGAGGAATTGCCACGCTGTCTTCCACAATGGTTGAACTAATTTACACTCCCACAACAGTGTAAAATGTTTCTCCACATCCTCGCCAGCATCTGTTGTTTCCAGACTTTTTAATGATCGCCATTCTAACTGAGATGGTATCTCATTGTGATTTTCATTTGCATTTCTCTAATGATGAGTGATGATGAGCTGTTTTTCATATGTTTGTTGGCTGCATAAATGTGTTCTTTTGAAAAGTTTCTGTTCATATCTTTGCCCACTATTTTTTTTTTTTCTTTTTTTTTTGAGATGGAGTCTTGCACTGTCACTTGGGCTGGTGTGCAGTGGTGCCATCTAGGCTCGCTGCAACCTCCACCTCCCAGGTTCAAACGATTCTCCTGCCTCAGCCTCCCGAGTAGCTAGGATTACAGGTGCCTGCCCCCATGCCCAGCTAGTTTTCTTGTACTTTTAGTAGAGACAGGGTTTCACTATGTTGGCCACACTGGTGTTGAACCCTTGAACTAGTGATCCCCCCATCTCGGCCTCCCAAAGTGCTGGGATTACAGGCATGAGCCACTGTGCCCAGCCTCCTTCACCCACTTTTTGATGGGGTTTTTTTTTTTCTTGTAAATTTGTTTAAGTTCCTTGTAGATTGTGGATATTAGCTCTTTGCTAGATGGATAGATCGCAAAAATTTTCTCTCAATCTGTAGGTTGCTCGCTCACTCTGATAATAGTTTCTTTTGATGTGCAGAAGCTCTTTAGTTTAATTAGATCCCATTTGCCAATTTTGGCTTTTGTTGGCATTGCTTTTGGTGTTTCGGTCATGAAGTCTTTGCCCATGCCTGTGTCCTGAATGGTATTGCCTAGGTGTCCTTCTAGGCTTTTTATGGTTTTAGGTCTTACTTTTAAATATTTAATCCATCTTGAGTTAATTTTTGTATAAGGTGTAAGGAAGGGGTCCAGTTTCAGTTTTCTGCATATGGCTAGCCAGTTTTCCCAACACCATTCATTAAATAGGGAAACCTTTCCCTGTTGCTTCTTTTTGTCAGATTTGTCAAAGATCAGATGGTTGTAGATGTGTGGTGTTATTTCTGAGGCCTCTGTTCCGTTCCATTGGTCTATATATCTGTTTTGGTACCACTATCATGCTGTTTTGGTTACTGTAGCCTTGTAGTATAGTTTGAAGTCAGATAGTGTGATGCCTCCAGCTTTGTTTTTTTGCTTAGGATTTTCTTGGCTATCTGGGCTCTTTTTTGGTTTCATATGAAATTTAGAGTAGTATTTTCTAATTCTGTGAAGAAAGTCAGTGGTAGCTTGATGGGAATAGCATTGAATGTATAAATTACATTGGGCAGTTAGGCCATTTTCATGATATTGATGCTTCCTCTCCATGAGCATGAAATTTTTTTGCCATTTGTTTGTGTCCTCTCTTATTTACTTGAATAGTGGTTTGTAGTTTTCCTTGAAGAGGTCCTTCACATCTCTTCTAAGATGGATTTCTAGGTATTTTATTCTCTTTGTAGCAATTGTGAATGGGAGTTCACTCATTATTTGGCTCTGTGTTTGTCTATTATTGGTGTATAGGAAAGCTTGTGATTTTTGCACATTGATTTTGTATTCTGAGACTTTGCTGAAGCTGCTTATCAGCTTAAGGAGTTTTTGGGCTAAGACGATGGAGTTTTCTAAATGTACAATCATGTCATCTGCAAACAGACAATTTGACTTTCTCTCTACCTATTTGAATACCCTTTATTTTATTTCTGCCTGATTGCCCTGGCCAGAACTTCCAATATTATGTTGAATAGGAGTGGTGAGAGAGGGCATCCATGTCTCATGCCAGTTTTCAAAGGGAATGCTTCCAGCTTTTGCCCATTCAATATGATATTGGGTATGGGTTTGTCATAAATAGCTCTTATTATTTTGAGATATGTTCCATCAATACCTAATTAATTGTTTTTAGCATGAAGGGGTGTTGAATTTTATTGAAGGTTTTTCCTGCATCTATTGAGATAATCATGTGTTTTTTGTCATTAGTTCTGTTTATGTGATGGATTATGTTTATTGATTTGCCTATGTTGAACTATTTGCCTATGCCTTGCATCCCAGGGATGAAGCCGACTTGATCATGGTGGATAAACTTTTAATGTGCTGCTGGATTCAGTTTGCCAGTATTTTATTGGGGTTTTTGCATTGATGTTCATCAGGGATATTGGCCTGAAATTTTCTTTTTTTTGTTGTGTCTCTGCCAGGTTTTGGTATCAGCATGATGCTGGCCTCATAAAATGAGTTAGGGAGGAGTCCCTCTTTTTCTTTTCCTTTCTTTTTTTTTTTTTTTTTTAAGATGTAGGTCTAGATTTGTTTATTTATTATTTTTTATTATACATTAAGTTCTAGGGTACACATGCACAACATGCAGGTTTGTTACATAGGTATACATGTGCCATGTTGGTTTGCTGCACCCATTAACTCGTCATTTACATTAGGTATATCTCCTAATGCTACCCCTCCCTGTTCCCCCCACCCCACGACAGGCCCCGGTGTGTGATGTTCCCCTTCCTGTGTCCAAGTGTTCTCATTGTTCAGTTCCCACCTATGAGTGAGAACATGCAGTGTTTGGTTTTCTGTTCTTGCAATAGTTTGCTGAGAATGATGGTTTCCACTTCATTCATGTACCTATAAAGGACATGAACTCATCCTTTTTTATG
>NW_012109086.1:818282-868654 GCF_000951045.1 Mandrillus leucophaeus
GACTTCTCTACATTGGTTATTCTAGTTAGCCATTTGTCTAATCTTTTTTCAAGTTTTTAGCTTCTTTGTGATGGGTTCGACTTCCTCCTTTAGCTCGGAGAAGTTTGATTGTCTGAAGCCTTCTTCTCTCAACTTGTCAAAGTCATTCTATCTCCAACTTTGTTCCATTGCTGGCAAGGAGCTGTGTTCCTTTGGAGGGAGAGAGGCGCTCTAATTTTTAGAATTTTCAGCTTTCCTGCTCTGTTTTTTTCCCATCTTTGTGGTTTTATCTACCTTTGGTCTTTGATGATGGTGACGTACAGATAGGGTTTTGGTGTGGCTGTCCTGTTTGTTAGTTTTCCTTCTAACAGTCAGGACCCTCAGCTGCAGGTCTGTTGGAGTTTGCTCGAGGTCCACTCCAGACCCTGTTTGCCTGGGTATCAGCAGCGGAGGCTGCAGAAGAGTGAATATTGCTGAACAGCAATTGCTGCTGCCTGATCATTCGTCTGGAAGCTTCGTCTCAGAGGGTTACCTGGCTGTGTTAGGTATCAGTCTGCCCCTACCGGGGGGTGCCTTCTGGTTAGGCTACTTGGAGGTCAGGGACCCAATTGAGGAGGCAGTCCGTCCATTCTCAGATCTCAAACTCCATGCTGGGAGAAGCACTACTCTCTACAAAACGGTCACACAGGGACATTTAAATCTGCAGAGGTTTCTGCTGCCTTTTGTTTGGCTATGCCCCATCCCCAGAGGTGGAGTCTACAGAGGGAGGGAGGCCTCCTTGAGTTACGGTGGGCTCCACCCAGTTTAAGCTTCCCAGCTGCTTTGTTTACCTACTCAAGCCTTAGCAATGGCGAGCACCCCTCCCCGAGCTTCACTGCCACCTTGCAGTTAGATCTCAGACTGCTGTGCTAGCAATGAGGGAAGCCCTGTGGGCATGGGACCCTCTGAGCCAGGCACGGGATATAATCTCCTGGTGTGCTGTTTGCTAAGACCCTTGGAAAAGTGCAGTATTAGGGTGAGAGTGACCCAATTTTCCAGGTGCTGTGTGTCACAGTTTCTCTTGACTAGGAAAGGGAATTCCCTTACCCCTTGTATATCCCGGGTGAGGCGATGCCTCACCCTGCTTCAGCTCTCACTTGGTGGGCTGCACCCACTGTCCTGCACCCACTGTCCAACACGCCCCAATGAGATGAACCTGGTACCTCAGCTGGAAATGCAGAAATTACCTGTCTTCTGTGTTGCTCACGCTGGGAGCTGTAGCCTGGAGCTGTTCCTATTCGGCCATCTTGGAACCACCCCCCTGGTAGGACTAGCGAGTCCCTCTTTTTCTGTTGTTTGGAATGGTTTCAGAAGGAATGGTACCAGCTCCTCTTTGTACCTCTGGTAGAATTCGGCCATGAATCCATCTGGTCCTGGGTCTTTTTTGGTTGGTAGGCTATTAATTACTGCCTCAATTTCAGAACTTGTTATTAGTCTATTCAGGGATTCAACTTCTTCCTAGTTTAGTCTTGGGAGGGTGTATGTGTCCAGGAATTTATCCATTTCTTCTAGATTTCCAGTTTATTTGCATAGAGATGTTTATAGTATTCTCTGATGGTAGTTTGTATTTCTGTGGAATCCATGGTGATCGCCTCTTCATCATTTTTTATTGTGTCTATTTGATTCTTCTCTCTCTTATTCTTTATTAGTCTGGCTAATTATCTATCTATTTTATTAATCTTTTCAAAAAACCAGCTCCCGGATTCACTGATTTTTTTGAAGGGTTTTTCGTGTCTCTATCTCCTTCAGTTTTGCTCTGATCTTAGCTATTTCTTGTCTTCTGCTACCTTTGAAATTGTTTGCTCTTGCTTCTCTAGTTCTTTTGATTGTGATGTTAGGGTGTCGATTTTAGATCTTTCCTGCTTTCTCCTGTGGGCATTTAGTGCTATAAATTTCCCTCTATACAGTGCTTTAGCTGTGTCCCAGAGATCCTGGTACATTGTGTCTTTGTTCTCATTGGTTTCAAAGAACTTATTTGTTTTTGCCTTAATTTTGTTATTTACCCAGTAGTCATTCAGGAGCAGGTTGTTCAGTTACCATGTAATTGTGCAATTTTGAGTGAGTTTTTTAATCCTAAGTTATAATGTGGTTGCACTGTGGTCTGAGAGACTGTTTGTTATGATTTCCATTCTTTTGCGTTTGCGGAGAAATGTTTTCCTTCCAATTATGTTGGCAATTATGGGATAAGTGCTATGTGGTGCTGAGAAGAATGTATATTCTGTTGAATTGGGGTGGAGAGTTCTGTAGATGTCTGTTAGGTCTGGTTGGTCCAGATCTGAGTTCAAGTTTTGAATATCCTTGTTAATTTTCTGTCTCATTGATCTATCTAATATTGACAATGGGGTGTTAAAGTCTCTCACTATTATTGTGTGGGAGTCTAAGTCTCTTTGTAAGTCTCTAAGAACTTGCTTTATGAATCTGGGTGCTCCTGTATTTGGTGCATATATATTTAGGATAGCTTTTCTTGTTGCATTGATCCCTTTACCATTACATAATGCCCTTGTTTGTCTTTTTTGATCTTTGTTGGTTTAAAGCCTGTTTTATCAGAGACTAGGATTGCAACCCCTGCTTTTTTTTTTTTTTTTGCTTTCCATTTAGTTGGCAAATCTTCCTCCATCCCTTCTTTTTAAGCCTATGTGTGTCTTTGTATATGAGATGAGTCTCCTGAATACAGCACACCGATGGGTCTTGACTTTATCCAGTTTATAAGTCTTTGGCTTTTAATTGGGTCATTTAGCCCATTTACATTTAAGGTTAATATTGTTATGTGTGAAACTGATCCTGTCATTATGATGCTAACTGGTTATTTTGCCCATTAGTTGATGCAGTTTCTTCATAGTGTCAATGGCCTTTATCTTTTGGTTTGTTTTTGCAGTGGCTGGTATCAGTTTTTCCTTTCCATATGTAGTGCTTCCTTCAGGAGCTCTTGTAAGGCAGGCTTGTTGGTGACAAAATCCCTCAGCATTTGCTTATCTCCTTTACTTATAAAGCTTAGTTTAGCTAGATATGAAATTGTGGGTTGAAAATTCTTTTCTTTAAGAATGTTGAATATTGGCCCCCACTCTCTTCTGGCTTATGGGGTTTCTGCTGAGAAATCCACTGTTAGTCTGATGGGCTTCCCTTTGTGGGTAACCTGACCTTTCTCTCTGGCTGTCCTTAACATTTTTTTTCTTCATTTCAACCTTGGTGTATCTGATGATTTTGTGTCTTGGGGTATCAGGGAAAACCCCACCCCCAGTATTCAACGTGGGTTCTTTTCTATTTCCCTAAGTGTTGGCTGGTCTGAGAAATAAAGGGAAAGAGTACAAGAGAGAGAAATTTTAAAGCTGGGTGTCCAGGGGAGACATCACATGTCGGCAGGTTCCATGATGCTCCTGAGCTGTAAAACCAGCAAGTTTTTAATAGCAATTTTCAAAAGGGGAGGGAGTGTATGAATAGGGTATGGGTCACAGAGATCACATGCTTCACCAAGGTAATAAAATATCACAAAGCAAATGGAGGCAGGGCGAGATCATAGGACCATGGGATGGGGTGAAATTAAAATTGCTAATAAAGTTTCGGGCACGCATTGTCATTGATAACATCTTATCAGGAGACAGGGTTAGAGAGCAGATAACCTGTCTGACCAAAATGTATTAGGCAGGAATTTCCTCATCCTAATAAGCCTGGGAGCGCTACAGGAGACCAGGGCTTGTTTCATCCATTCAGCTTCAACCGTAAAAGACAGCTGTGCCCAAGGGGGCCATTTAGAGGCCTACCCTTAGGTGTGCATTCTCTTTCTCAGGGGTGTTCCTTGCTGAGAAAAAGAATTCAGCGATATTTCTCCTATTTGCTTTTGAAAGAAGAGAAATATGGCTCTGTTCCATCTTACTCACTGGCAGTCAGAGTTTAAGGTTATCTCCCTTGTTCCCTGAACATTGTTGATATCCTATTCTTTTTTCAAGGTGTCCATATTTCATATTGTTCAAACACACATGCTCTACAAACAATTTGTGCAGTTAACGCAATCATCACAGGATCCTGAGGTGACATACATCCTCCTCAGCTTACAAAGATGACAGGATTAAGAGATTAAAGACAGGCATAAGAAATCACAAAGGTATTGACTGGGGAAGTGATAAGTGTCCATGAAATCTTCACAATTTATGTTCAGAGACTGCAGTAAAGACAGGCGTAAGAAATTATAAAAGTATTAATTTGGGGAACTAATAAATGTCCATGAAATCTTCACAATTTATGTTCTTCTGCTGCAGCTTCAGCTGGTCCCTCCGTTCCAGGTCCCTGACTTCCCGCAACATTGGGGTTGCTCTTTTCAAGGAGTATCTTTGTAGTGTTGTCTGTATTTCTTAAATTTGAATGTTGGCCTTTCTTGTTAAGTTGGGGAAGTTCTCCTGGATAATATTCTGAAGTGTGTTTTCCAACTTGGTTCTGTTCTCCCTGTCACTTTCAGATACACCAATCAAACGTAGGTTTGGTGTTTTCACATAGTCCCTTATTTCTTGGAGGCTTTGTTTGTTCCTTTTTATTCTTTTTTCTCTAATCTTGTCTTCACACTTTATTTCATTAAGTTGATCTTCAATCTCTGATGTTTTTTCTTCTGCTTGATCCATTTGGCTATTGATACTTGTGTATGCTTCACGAAGTTCTTGTGGTGTGTTATTCAGCTCCATCAGGTCATTTATGTTCTTCTCTGAAATGGTTATTCTAATTAGCAATTCCTCTACCCTTTTATTAAGGTTCTTATTTTCCTTGCATCAGGTTACAACATGCTCCTTTAGCTTGAAGGAGTTTGTTATTACTCACCTTCTGAAGCCTACTTACGTCAGTTTGTCAAACTTATTCTCCATTCAGTTTTGTTCTTTTGCTGGCAAGGAGTTGTGATCCTTTGGATGAGAAGAGGCATTCTGGTTTTTGGAGTTTTCAACCTTTTTGTGCTAGTTTTTCCTCACGTTCGTGGATTTATCTACCTTTGGTCTTTGCTATTGGTGACCTTCTGATGGAGTTTTTGCATGGTCATCCTTTTTGCTGATGTTGATGCTATTGCTTTCTGTTTGTTAGTTTTCCTTCTGACAGTCAGGCCTCTCTTCTGCAGGTCTGCTGGAGTTTTCTGGGGGTCCACTCCAGACCCTCTTTGCATGGGTATCACCAGCAGAGGCTGCAGAACAGCAGAGATTGCTGCCTGCCCCTTTCTCTGGAAGCTTTGTCCCAAAGGGGTACCTGCCAGATGCCAGCTGGAGCTCTCCTGTATAAGGTGTCTGTTGACCCCTGCTGGGAGGTCAGGAGGCACGGGGGTCAGGGACCCACTTGAGGAGGCAGTCTGTCCCTTAGCAAAGCTCTAGCACTGCCCTGAGAGATCTGCTGCTCTCTTCAGAGCTAGCAGGCCGGAATATTTAAGTCTGTTGAAGCTGGGCCCACAGCTGCCCCTTCCCCCAGGTGCTCTGTCTCAGGAAGATGGGAGTTTTATGTATAAGCCGATGATTGGGCTGCTGTCTTTCTTTCAGAGATGCCGTGTCCAGAGAGAAGGAATCTAGAGAGGCAGTCTAACTACAGTGGCTTTACCATACTGTGTTGGGTTCCTCTCAGTCTGAACTTCGTGGGGCTTTGTTTACACTGTGAGGGGAAAACTGCCTACTCAAGCCTCAGTAATGGCAGATGCCCCTTCCCCTACCAAGCTCGAGAGTCCCAGGTCAACTTCAGACTGTCGTGCTGGCAGCAAGAATTTCAAGCCAGTGGGTCTTAGCTTTGTGGGCTCCATGGGGTGGGATCCACTGAGAAAGACCACTTGGCTCCCTAGCTTCAGCCCCCTTTCCAGGGGAGCGAATGGTTCTGTCTTGCTAGTGTTCCAGGTGCCACTGGGGTACAAAAAACCCTGCTACAGCTAGCTTAGTGTCTGCCCAAATGGCCGCCCAGTTTTGTGCTTGAAACCCAGGGCCCTGGTGGTATAGGCACCCAAGGGAATCTCCTGGTTTGTGGGTTGTGAATACCATGGGAAAAGCGTAGTATCTGGGCCAGATAGCACCGTCCCTCACAGCAGGGTCCCTCATGGGTTCTCTTGGTTAGGGGAGGGAGTTCCCCAACCCCTTGCACTTCTCAGGTTAGACAACGCCCCACACTGCTTCTGCTCGCCCTCTGTGGGCTGCACCCACTGTCTAACCAGTCCCAGTGAGATGAACCAGGTACCTCTGTTGGAAATGCAGAAATCACCTGCCTTCTCCATTGGTCTCGCTGGGAGCTGCAGACCAGAGCTGTTCCTATTAGGCCATCTTGCCTGGGAAACCCCCAGGTTTGATGGTTTTTGTTTGTTTGTTTGTTTGTTTTTGTGCAAGATTCCTTTGTGGTTAGTAGTGTGTACTTTTATTGGGATGTACATAATGTCTGAAGATGCTGACATCACCTAGACTCATTAATTCAATAAGGTTCCTAATGGTAACATTCTAAATTAGTCATTTCTTGTTCACTTATTATATTCTATAAAGAGAAACTTCCCCTCATCAATTTAGTTACCTGCAGGCACAGGTTATATAGAATATATGCTTGATACTTTCCCTTTGTCAACCTAAATTAATGACAGAGAGGCAGGCTCTCCAAAAACGTACAAGTTTATTTGGGAGTGACGAGGATTACAGTTTGGATGCACAAGTCATAATGGATCATAGGCATATCTGGAGAGGCTGGGTAGGGCAGACTTTTAAAGGCAAAGTGAGGAGGGTTATGTACATTGTTTTGAAACAATTTTCCTTAGCTACAATGATTAATAACAAGGGTGGCATCTGTCCAAGGTTGAACAGGCAGTTGCTGGGCTGGTATCTGGTATCTTTTTCTAAGTGGCCTTCAGCAAGAGGATTGCCATTCAGCAAAGTCTCCTGGGATAGTTTCTATTATCAGGCAATTGTGTGTGAGCCCTCCCCCTTCTTCATGGCCTCTTGGCTTCATTGTGTTATGGTTTGATGTAAGTGACTCTGTTTTGCTTCTGACAACTTTCCCACCTTTACTAGTTTTCAAAACCGTGAGTTGGTTTCCTAGCTTCCCTCTGAAGATAAGAATTTAGTTTTATTTTTAAAATTCTGAACACATGGATTTTTACATATTTGATGTGCTACAACCCATTACAATTATTATTCTTACTGATACTTGCATTGTTCCACTTTAAGTTGATGGAAGCCTCTTCAAGTTAGTTCCTCTGTCCCCTACATCCTTTTGACATGACCTAGTAGCGTTTGATAGCTTCACTGCTTTCTGGCATGATAAGATATTCCAAGTGAAACTTACACAAGGCCTGCCCCAGATTTGGATGATCCATTCCTGTAAGAAGTCTTGGTTCTTTTTAGTGGGAAGTAGAATTTAGAGACTATCATCTAGGTGCTAGGAGTTTTCCTTGCCACTGAGTGAACCATGCTAGAAAACACTTTTTAAAAATATGAAATACATCATGAGTTCATTCTGATATCAATGACTTTAAATTTCATGGGAACGATGTATTCAATTTCCAAAAGAAGTTCAAGGTGGGGGAAAGAGATGGAAGAGAAACCTGTGGATAAAAAGAGACTTAAGGGAAATAGCAGCTCTTAAGTCCTTGGCCCCGGCCAAACGCTATCATGCTTCACTAACCCATCTTCTAAAATTGGGAAGGTTACTTCTCGAAGTCCAGAATGGCAATAAAAGAAATCAAGACTCAAAATGTTCTTACCAAATCTATTAAATTTTACTCCTTAATTTTTAAAAATTTTACCTTTTTACAATTTTTAAAAAATTATTACATAGTATTTGTATATATTTCTGGAGTACATGATATGTAATGATCAAGTCAGGGTATTTGGGATACCTATCACCTTGTGTATTTATCATTTCTATGTGTTGAGAACACTTTAAGTCCTCTCTTCTAGCTATTTTGAAATATAAAATACATTCTTGTTAACTATAGTCATCCTACGTTGCTACAAGGCATTAGAAAGTATTCCTTCTAAGTATATGCTAGTTCTGATTACCCAACCTCTCTCATCCATCCTGCCCACACACACCTATCCCCACCTCTGGTAACAGTCATTCTACTTTCTATGTTTATGAGATCAGTTCTTTTAGTTCCCACAAATGAGTGAGAACATGCAATGTTTGTCCTTTTGTTCCTGGTTTATTTCACTTAACATAAGGACCTCCAGTTCCATCCATGTTGCTGCAATTGACAGGATTTTATTCCTTTTTATAGCCAAATAGTATTCCATTGCACATATGTACCACATTTTCTTTATCTATTCATCCATCCATGGGCACTTAGGTTGATTCCACATCTTTGCTATTGTGTATACTGCTGCAATAAACATGGGAGTGCTGGCTTCACTTTGAAATACTGATTTCTTTTCTTTTTGATAGATACCTGGTAGTGGAATTGCTGGATCATATGGTAGTTCTACTTTTTTGTTTTTTGAGAAATCTCTGTACTATTTTCCGTAAGAGCTATACTCATGTTCATTCCCACCAATAGTGTAAAAGAGTTCCCTTTTCTTGCATCTTTGCCAACATCTGTTCGTTTTTGTCTTTTTGATAATAATTATTCTAACTGGATTAAAATGATATCTTATTGTGGTTCTGATTTGCATTTCCCTAATGATTAGTGATGTTGAGCATTTTTTTCATGTACTATTAGCCATTTGTTTCTTTTGAGAAATATCTATTTAGCTACTCTGCCCACTTTTAAATGGGATTATTTGGTTTTGGCTCTTGAGTTTCTTGAGTTCCTTGTATATTCTGGATATTAGTCCCTTGTTGGATGAATAGTTTGCAAACATTTTTTCCCATTCAATAGGTTGCCTCTTCAATCTATTGATTGTTTCCTTTGCTGTGTAGAAGATTTTAGTTTAATATAGTCGAATTTGTCTATTTTTATTTTTGTTGCCTATGCTTTTAGATCTTAGTCATAAAATCTTTGCCCAGACCAATGTTTCTCCTATGCTTTCTTCTAGTAGTGTTATAGTTTCGGATCTTAAATTTAAGTCTTTAATCCATTTTGAATTGCTTTTTGTATATAATGAGAGAGATAGGGGTCTAGTTTCATTCTTCTGTGAATGGATATCTAGTTTTCCCAGTGCCATTTATTTATTGAAGAGAATGTCCTTTCCCCAGTGCATGTTCTTGGTGCCCTTATAAAAAATCAGTTGGCGGTAAATGTGTGGATTTATTTATGAGTTCTGTATTCTGTTCCATTGGTTTGTGTGTCTGTTATTATACTAATACCATGCTATGTAGTTACTATAGTCTGGTAACATATTTTGAAGTTAGGTAGTGTGATGTGTTCAGCTGTATTCTTTTTGCTCAGGATTGCTTTTTGAAAAGATAAACAAAATCAACAAACCACTAGGTAGGTTAACCAAGAGAGAAGACTCAAATAAACAAAATTAGAAATGAAACAGGAGACATTACAACTGATACTACAGAAATACAAAAGATCATCAGAGACTATTATGAACAACTACACGCTAGCAAACTGGAAAACCTAGAAGAAATGAATAAATTCCTGGACATATACAACCTACCAAGATTGAATCAGAAAGAAATAGAAAACCTAAACAAATGAGTAATGATTGAATCAGTAATAAAAAAGTCTCCCTCTAAAGAAAAGCCCAGGACCAGAAGAATTTAATGCCAAATTACCAAACATATAAAGAACACCAGTTCTCTTCAAACTATTCCAAAAAATTAAAGAGCAGGAAATTCTCCCCAATTCATCCTACAAGGCCAGTGTTACCCTGATACCAAAACCAGATGAGACACAAGAAAAAAACAAAACAAAACAAAAGAAAAACTACAGGTCAGTATCCCTGTTGAAAACAGATACAAAAATTCTCAACAAAGTACTAGCAAACCAAATCCAACAGCACATCCAAAGATAATGCACCATGATGAAGTGTGATTTATACCAGGAATGCTTGGATGGTTCAACATATATAAATCAATAAATGTTATACATCACACCAATAGAATGAAGGGCAAAAACTCTATGATCACCTCAATATATGCAGAAAAACACTGGATAAAATTAAACATCCCTTTATGAGAAAAACTCAATGAACTAAGCATAGAAGGAATATACCTTAACATAATAAAGGCCATATATGACAAACCCATAGCAAACAACATACTGAATGGGAAAAGCTGAAAGCCTTTCCTCTCAGAACTGATACAAGACAGGGATGCCTACTTTCACCACTACTATTTAACAGAGTACTTGAAATCTTAGAGCAATCAAATGAAAGAAATAAAAGGCAACTGTCCGTCTTTGCAGATGACATGATCTTACATTTAGAAAAACCTAAAGACTTCAGCAAAAACCTTTTATAACTGATAAACAGATTCAGTAAAGTTGCAGGATATAAAATTCACTTATAAAAGTCTGTAGTATTTCTATACACTGATCGTGAGCTAGCTGAAAAAGAAATCAGGAAGGCAATCCCACTTACAATAGTTATAATAGCTTTCAAAAAATAAAATAAAATATCTTGGAATAAATTTAACTAAGGAGGTGAAAAAAAAAAAGAAAAACCTCTGTAAGGGAAACTACAAGACATTGATGAAAGAAACTAAAGAGGACACAAACAAATGGAAAGACATCCCATGCTCATGGATGAGAAGAATTAATGTCATTAAAATGACCACAGTACCCAAAGCAATATATAGATTCTCCCTCAAAATACTGATGAAGTTTTTCACAGAAATGGAAAAAATAATCCTAATAGTTGTTTGCTACTGAAAAAGAGTCTGAGTAGCCAAAGGAATCCTGAGCAAAAAGAACAAAGATGGAGGTGTCACACTCTTTAATTTTATTGACATAAATATGATTAAGAAAATATTGAGAATCCCAAATGTGATTGGTTTGAAGAATATCAAAGGGATTTAATTGGATGGTGGATGCCAACGATAAATCAGGAAAATGGAATTTTTCACACAAGACTGAAAGGAGATGTAAATGTATTAAATATGGCTCAGGAAATTGGGACATCTAAATGCTCTGCCTTGGGAATAAAAATAAGAAGTCTTGCTTTGATCTAGAGTAAAAGAATAGGATGTGGAATGGAGATTCAGTTTTCACTTTGGCTTATGAAATTTATAAGGCTTTATAAAAAAGTCTTAGATAATATGAAAAGTTTCCATGTTTCATATTGTTTCAGCGACGCTGATTTAGTACTTATGTACTCTGAAGTTTTCCATTGCTAAGCCTTTACTGTTCTCTTGGGAACTAAATTGTCTTTTCTAGGGTTTTGCATTTAACTTGCTATAAGTAGTTGACATGTGCCAGGGCAATGATGGATTGGAAGCTACTCAAAGTCTAAGGCTAGTTATTAAATCTTGCTTATACGTTAAAAAGGTCAAAAGTTAGATATTTCCTTTCACACATCCCCATTCACCAAAAGAGAGCTGGATTCTTTTAACTACAGGGATATGACCCCAAATAACTTTAAATTAGTGCTTTTTATTTCAACATATGTAAAATATATGTAAAATTGTGGCAGATTAATTTAATTTTCAAAAAGTCAAAAATAAAGTAAATTGAACATTGGAAACTCACCTCACAAAAATTCTGGTATGCTACGTCTATAAATACTTTTTTTCACCTTTATGGATAAAGTTAGCTGTCTTTGGAGCACTCCGTATCAGCTGGTGCTTTAAATAGTCAGATCCTGCCACTAAGTCTAGAATTGGCTCAATTCTGGAAAGTTTTTTACAGCTGCTTCCGAGGGCAGAAGCCTTTAGAAATATGCGCCCATCGAAGTCTCTGATTCCCATGACCACACACTGGTATTCCAGGGCCCAGCAAGCATAGTAGCTTTGATAACAAAAGCAAATATTTGCCATCCTTAGAAAGCAGTACAAAACAACCAGCTCCAACACATCCCAAGCTTTTGTAGGGGTGAATGAACACCCCTTCTTGCTTCATATTTGCATGTGGAACATCTGTTTTGATCGTTCATTGTGTGTGTGTAATTATATTCTGTTCATAGTAACTTTTTCATATTATGGACTTTATTTGCATTGAAAACACACTGCAAATAAAAAGAAATGCCAAAAGAGAAACCAGAAAAGAAAAGGAGGTGGGGGAGCAGCAAAAGGAAGAGTAGCTCCGGGCCTTTAAGGAGCAGAAGCCAAGTGATCCTGGGGCCAGAGCCAAGGCCCCAAGGCTGCTGAGACCACAGAGGTCACTGCGAGAATGGCTGAGAAGGGGCAGCATCCGCATCTGCAGCTTGGAGAGAGGACTCGGCATTCCAGGAGCATCAACTGAGGTTCACACTTCCACTTGTGCCCCTCCTGCTCTGATGTGGGAGGCCATGTCCCCTAACGAGGCTTACTGCTCCAGTGAGGACGCTGTCCTATTACTGTGCTTCAAATAGGAGCTCGCCCTCCAAGTTCCTCCAGAGGCTAGCACCCCTCCCAAGGTCAGTGCACATGCCAACACACTTCAATGCCCTCAAACATTCCTGAGCCCCTGATACACAACCAAAGAGGTGGCGGGGGACCCGGACTTATTGCTAGTACAGGTGAGTGGGTGGAGGGCTTGATCATTCACACTCGAGAGGAGGACTGCACCCTACCCCGTGAGAGTAGGCTGTGAGAGATGACCCCATTATAGCTGTGTAGGGGCAGGGGTGCCCACCCATGCTGGGGGGTACAGGGTCAGCCTGCCTCGATCCTCTGCTCTGAGATCAGGCTTGGCCAACTCAGACTCCTTAGAAGTAAGCACAGGCCCGATTTGGGGATAAGAGACCTCCCAGCAATGTTGATAGCTCTGCAAGTTACCTAGCCACATTAAGCCTCAGTCTCCCCACCTCTGAAATGGAGACAGTAATAGGACCTACTGCATAGGGCTGCTGAGGTGATGAAATGTGATGATGTAAAGAACATCCTTGTTCTGGTGCCTGATGTATAGTCTGCATGCATTAAAAAGACACTGGACCAGGCTCTTGCTACCTTTTGTGTGTGTGTGGCAAGGCTGCACTGTTGCCCAGGTTGGAGGGCAGTGACATGATCACAGCTCACTGCAGTCTCAACCTCCTGGGCTCAAGCAATCCTCCCGCCTCAGCCTCCTAAAGTGTTGGCGTTACAGGCGTGAGCCACCACACTTAGGACTCTTGCTACCTTCAGCCGAGCAATCGGTGTGTTTAAGGAGCCAGGTGCTTGGGAAGAGATGCTGCCAGAAGGAGGGAAGCCCTGGGAAAACCAAGAGAGTTTGGATTGAGGAAATTGACTGAGGATCCCAAAGGGGCACAGATTCGGCCTGACATGCCCCGAGGTTCTTGGGAACCATTTTGAGCAGGTGCACAGCAGCCACTGAGCCCACCCCACACCGTCTGCTCTCTGGCAGCCCAAAGAAGAACTCTAGACCTCAGAATCCTACAGGAGAGATGACACACGTCTTGACAAACAGGGTAAATTCAGGGCAACTGTGAGAGCCCTCGTTACATTCTTCAGCTACAGGAGAGGCCGCTGCTTGGGTTTCGGTTGTTCTTGGCCTCCTCACTAACCTGGGGCACGATTTCCTCCTCCTCTCCTGTCCCCCGTGCCTCCCCAACCCTCTTTAAAAACCTGTTTAAAGGCTTTTGTCAGTGAATGATCTTATTCATGAAGCAGGCATGATGACAGTTTGCAGAGCTAAATGGGCACTTAACTGTGTGTCTAATAAATCCGCAACAAAAATAAACAGAAAGGAAGAGGGGTTAGGAAAGAAAGGAGGCCAGGCCGGCAGGCATGAAAGGAGCCTGTCACGGTGATTTACACAGCCCCCCTCGGCAGGCGGTTTCCGCCCCGGCCCCTCCTGGCCATGGCTGACCTGCAGATGCCAGAGGCTGACAGCACAGAGCAGCAGGTGGAGGCCAGCGCCAGAGCACACCTGGGTGGAGCGCAAGCAGTGAGTGGGAAAGGAAGCAGAAAGGGTGTCCCATCCACTGCCCATTGGTAAGGCAAAGGCAAAGTACAAGGCAGGGAAACCAGGCTGGTGGCAGCCACTTTCCTCAGGATCCATGCCCAGATTACAGACAGTATTATCTGGATCTGTCTGCTTGTCCCAAACCATTCTCCACCCAGGATTTGGTTGACAATCTGGGATTAGAGGCATATTCAGGTGAATTTAGCAAACACCTGTTATTCCAGTGTTAATCACCCTTCCAGGGGCACCAGAGGCCTGCCTAAGGCAGGAACCCTCTCTCAGTGTCTTAGCCTGGTGAGGACGTGCTTAGGAATGCATCTTCCGTGAATCACCTTTCTTGTCCAGAAAGAACGCCATCGTGCAGCAGAAGGGGAGGCGTAAATATTAACAAAACCTTGGCTGGAATCCCTGGCCCCACCCCCAAACTCACTAGATTATAAGTTTCTCCAACAAGATTTTAGCGTATTTGAGGGCAGGGACAGGTTACTTTGCCCCCTTCTCCCCCTCCCACCCACCTTCCTCCCATAGTATTAGCACAGGGCTAGGCACAAAATAAATGTTGAAGATAATACTTGCTGGCATGGATGGTGGCTAATGTGCTTCTGGTAGTAGGAAGTCCCAGGCACTGCTTTCTAAGGGCAGGGCTGCACTGGCTCCAGCCCCGGTTGACCTTGAGGCCGTCTCTCAAGCCATTGCCATCTCTTCCAGTTTACCCCTCTGCAAAGTGGAAAGGATGTCTCTGGCTGCTGCTCATTCTGAGATTTTGGCTCCAATCCTGAAAGCTGAGTTCCTGGAGACGCCTCCCAGACAAGTCAGCTGGAGACCATGAGAATCCAGATCCTTGAAGTGCTGTCTTCGGGCTTTGGAGACTTCAGCACAGCAAAAGGAACTCAGAACAAACAAACTGAAAAAAATGCCTCGAGGAATTTACACACTAGTAGGGAAACAAAACTAGTCCATGTCCCCTGGAAATATGTCAGGACCACAGTGATCATTACAAAGCGTGCATTGAGAGGAAGAGACGAGGCAGGAGTTAACAGAATAGACTGGTCAGGTCTATTAAAAACACTTGCAGGAAAAGGTGATTTCACACCATTATGCTGAGAAGCCTAAGAGAGAAGAGAGCCAGGTGGCCAGCAGAAAGGACCCTTGGCCACAAGGCACACTAGGGCAGAGCCTCTCTCAGCCACACTGGAAGAGTCAAAAGAGGAGAGATACCGCTGTGGCTGGAGGGGACGCAGCACTAACGAGGTCTACCACGTGGAGAGCGGTAAGGGCTGGAAGAGGAGACATTTACACAAAGAGCAGCAGTAGCCACTCAGGGCTTTAGGCAAACACAGGCAATTAAGTGAGTAAAAATCCTGAGAAACAAGATTTTGTGCAAAGCGCATTTTAGCTCTTTAACCCCAACACTACTTGCCCCTCAAAGGTTCCTTTCAAATATAATGTGGGGGAAGATTTAGGTAGCACCTAGGAAAACTGCCAGAGGATCCAACTACCAGCTAGCGTTGATCCAGGTGGGAGAGAGAATGGGGGGGAAGCCCTTGGGACGGTCTTTAATGCAGACTATCAGTCAGGTGACTGCTAAGTCCCTGCTCACTTTCTGCTGAGCAGACGACACTAGAACAGGCTAACAAAACAGTATTTCTGAGGAAGACAGAGTTTCATAGCCTCCAGTCCAGTTCTAAGCCAGACCCAGCCCAGGGGCGTGGGGCAAGGCTGAGGTGGAATAAAGTTCAAGGGTCGTGAGAAGGGCAGCTGAACTCTAAGCACTCTGGATGGGAGAAGAGGTTCACAGTGCCCTCATACCCCCACTTCAAGACAGTTCTAGAACGGGCCAGACTCAGAGAAACCTTAAACCAGCCTCAGTAAGGCTGGTTTCGGATAGATCTGTTCAGACGAGTTTGAGGGCTCATGGCTCATAGCATGAAACCCATGTGGTTACTGGCTGTCAAGGTAGGGCTGCTGCGGTTGGGCGCAGTAGCTCACGCCTGTAATCTCAGCACTTTGGGAGGCTGAGGCGGGCAGATCACTTGAGGTCATGAGTTAAAGACCAGCCTGGCCAACATGGTGAAACCCCATCTCTACTAAAAATACAAAAATTAGCCGAGTGTGGTGGCATGCACCTGTTAAGTCCAGCTACTCAGGAGGCAGAGGCAGGAGAATCACTTGACCCCGGGAGGCAGAGGTTGCAGCAAGCCAAGATCATGCCACTGCATTCTAGCCTGGGCAACAGTGAGACTGTCTCAAAAAAAAAAAAGAAAAAAAAAAAAAAGATAGGGCTGCTGTTGTGTCTTAGCAAACCTTTGCTGACCCTGTGTAAGCAAACTGAGGGCACAGTGATCCAGAACAGGAACTCAGACACGCAGACTTGGAGTCTGGGACCTGCTCCAGAAATTCTTCGCTCTTTAGCAGTTAAGATGCACACCGCGGAGGCAGAGGCAGGAAACCCCAACCTCCAAATCTCTGCACTGGGAAGAAATCTGAGTGCAAGGAGCTTTTCCGCTGCAGCGTTTCCAGGAGGAGGGAAGGCGTGCTAATGGCAAAAACCCACTGCAGGGAGTCTGGCCTGGGACCTTGGTTCCCAGCAAGGGAACCATAAGGTTCCTGAGTAACCGTAAGACCCCAGGAAAGACATTCAGTTCTCTGTGATTAATGGGTTTGTACAAAACTGGAGGAAACAGCCCATTTCAAAGCCCGGGGGGCAGCAGAAGGGCAGTGTGCTTGCGAAAGTGCACTCCAAGCCTCCTAGAGGAAAGGCACTTCTCGAGGAGAGAGCTAAAGTCCCTCAGAGGTCAGCTTCTCCAAGTCAGATTCCTGAGGACTTGTCATGGCTCTCTCCTTTTTCCAGAAAACTTCAAAACAGCAACAGATTATCGGACCCTTGCGTAACACCCTGAACTTGCGGAGGCCACCATCCTGGATGCCAGAGAAGGGAGAGGATGCTTTTGTTTGGCAAGGCCTGGAAAGGTAAATGGCCGTGGGAAAGCAAAAATTGAGACACCCAGAGAAAGAAGCTGAGAGAGGAAAGTGTGCTCCATGCTGGAGATCACTGCGTAGCCCTGCTCCAGACCCACACAGGACTGCCTCCAACTCAACACGCTTCAGAGCAAAGCTGTGAAGCTGGTTTCTGGATGCCAGTCACAAGCCTGGGGAACTGGGGAAAAAAGGGGAAGGATGAAGCTGGAGAAGCGGGGCTTGGCTCTTAAGCAGGGCACAGACAGCAGGGTCCCTATTCACATTCCAAAGGCCAGCCCTTTCCTCAAAAGATGAAAAGTGGAACTACCACATGACCCAGCAATCCCACTCCTGGGTGTACACTAAGGGAAATTAAATCAACGTGTTAGAGATACTTGCACCCCATGTTTGCTGCAGCCACATTCACAATAGCCAAGCTATGGAAACAGCCTAAGTGTCCATCACAAGATGAATGGAGAGAAAAAATGTGGTCTATACACACAATGGAATGCTACTCAGCCTTTAAAGAGAAGGGAATCCTGTCATTGGTGGCGACATGATGACCTGGAGGACATTATGTTAAGGAAAGTAAGCCAGATACAGGAAGACAAAGATCACATATTGTCACTTTCTTTTTTTATTTTTAAGTTCCGGGGATGAGCGTGGGTTTGTTACTCAGGTAAAATTGCGTCACGGGGGTTTGTTGTGCAGATGATTTCATCACCCAGGTATTAAGCCTAGTGCCCATTAGTTGTTTTTCCTGATCTTCTCCCTCCTCCCACCCTCCACCCTCTGAAAGGCCCCAGTGTGTGCTGTTCTCCGCCATATGTCCATGTGTTCTCATCATTCGGCTCCCACTTATAAGTGAGAACATGTGGTAATTGGTTTTCTGTTCCTGTGTCAGTTTGCTGAGGATAATGGCCTCCAGCTCCATCCATGTCCCTGCAAAGGACACGATCTTGTTCTTTTTTATGACTGCATAGTATTCTATAGTGTGTATGTAACACATTTTCTTCACCCAGTCTATCATTGATGGGCATTTAGGTCACTTTCATGTGGAATCTAAAAAAGTTGAACTCATAGAAGCAAAGAGTAAAATAGTGATTGCCAGCGGTGGGAGTAGGGAGAGGTTGGAGAGATGTTGGTCAAAGCTACAAAATTTCAGTTAGGAGAAATAAGTTCAAGAGGCATATTGTACAACATGGTGACTATTGTTAATTATGTATTGTATACATGAAAATCGCTGAGAGAGTAGATTTTAAGTGCTCTCACCATAGATAAATATGTGAGGTCATGCATATGTTAATTAGCTTGATTTAGGCATTCCACAATGCATGCATGTTTCAAAACATCATGTTATACACCATAAATATACACAATTTTTATTTGTCAATTTAAAAAAATAACATTTTAAAAGGCCCGGCCTGGCCTCTTTGGGTCACCAGGCAATGCCATGCATAACTGAGGCCGGAAGACAAACCAAGGGCTTGAGCTTGGATCCTCCAAAATACAGGGAAAGATCATCAGAGGTCTTACATTCACCAATGAATTCAACCCGTACGGGCAAGACACACAAAGCACAGGCCACATGCCAAGGAGTGAGAGTTGGAGGTCAGAAATAGTACCCAGAGCCCAGCGCTCAGGAATATCACTGCGTATGGACACATATATTGTGCGGTGACAGTCACTATCAGGCACCTCAGAAGAGGACATCATGAAAACACATGGACACATAGAGGGGGGAATATACACTGGGGACTATCAGAGGGAGAAGGGTTGGAGGAGGGAGAGGATCAGGAAAAATAACTAATGAGTACTAGGCTGGAATACCTGGGTGATGAAATCATCTGTGCAACGAACCCCCATGACACAAACTTGCCAATGTAACAAACCTGCAGATGTACCCCTGAACTTAAAGAAAAGGACATCATGGGAGCCCAGGACGAGAGATGGAACACCATCCTGGGAAGCCAGCATCCAGACAGGAGGCCTCTCTGGGGTAGTGCGAATGGGACAGAACTAGCACTGACCCACCGGCTTACTCTGGCCATTGTGCACATTCTTGGCTCATTGTGACACCACCTGGTAGGCAGATCATAAAACTGTACCGTGGAGCGGGCCGGACGTGGAGGAGACGGCGTTCTGCCCGCGTGGTACAAGCAACCTCGCACAGGCAGCTAGGTGTGGTCTGCTCAGACTGGTTCTCAGAAGCCAAATCCTCCCCTCCTTTGTCTATTCACAAGAGTTAAGAAAAAGACTGCTTTCTCTGTTGATCTCAATAACAAAGGGGATGAGGCACTGCCTTGGCAAAGTCAAAATTGCAGTCACTTTCTGACTGTTAATGGAGAAAAGCAGGCGGCCTGCCAGGTGATGGAAAACACGCGGATCTTTCCTGTTTAACTTTGAAATGAATTATGTGATTGTTTTACAGAACGAGTAACAGGTTTGGCTTCCTTGTTGAGGCCACTGTTGAAAGTCAGTTGGTATTCTCCAAGCCTGCAACTGGGCAGAGTTACTGTGTAATTAATAACTGAGAGTCCACTAAACGGGCACTCAGCCCTGGAAGGCATCACAGGTGAGCATGCCGGAGCGGTGATCATAAAGGTGACCTCTTGAGATCAGGCTCTGGGCCAGAATGCATGAGAATCAGACAAACGGAGGCAGAGTCCTCCTGCTAGGAAGTCTAGAGCCTCCTTCTTTTTCGTCTTAAATTAACGTGGAACACCATTTTTAAATTTAAAATCACCCAGCACATCTAGTCAAGTAGTTCTCAGGTCTTCTTTTGTTAACAGTTGCAGAGCCCATCATCCAAATGAATACTTAGTCAAGAAGCCCTGGAAAGATGAACAAGAAACCAATAAAAATAATTACGTACAAGGGATTCAGGGGAGAAGAGGGCAGGGTGGAAACAAGATTTTTTTTTTTTAGATGGAGTTCCGCTCTCGTTGCCCAGGCTAGAGTGCAGTGGCACGATCTTGGCTCACTGCAACCTCCGCCTCCCAGGTTCAAGCGATTCTCCTGCCTCAGCCTCCCGAGTAGCTGGGATTACAGGCATGTACCACCATACCCGGCTAATTTTGTATTTTTAGTAGAGACAGGGTTTCTCCATGTTGGTCAGGCTGGTCTCGAGCTGCTGACCTCAGGTGATCCGCCTGCCTGGGCCTCCCAAAGTGCTGGGATTACAGGCGTAAGCCACTGCACCCAGCCCAAGTCTTCTTTTTTGGTTTTGACTTTTGAAGCATATACATTTCTTACCTCTTTAAAAAAGTAAGACCATTGGACGCCCCAAATGTGAAGTGGCTGAGAAGGGAGCTGCTCTGGCAGAAGGCAGTGGGAGAGGTGGAGGGGACAGCCCAGGTTCTCTGCCCTGTCCTCAGCCCGGAGGCTCTGTTCCACTCCCACAGCTCTCAGCACTTGGACACCAATGGCCTGGCCCAATCCTTTGCTTTATAGATGGGGAAAAGGTGGTCCCCCAAGTCTGGTTCACTCTCTGGGTCTCCCTTCCCATAGGACACATTCGGGAAGGGTTAGATACACTCCTTAGAAGACACAAAACACTCAGTCCTTTTGAAAGATTTATTTTTAATTAAAAAATAAAAGTTATCTGAACATATCTGCATTGCAGCTTCAGGGATGGCACCTTAACCCATTTATGCTGAAGGTCACAAATGTTTTTTATGAAAAATCAGACCTTGGCGATGACCTTGAGCAGTAGGATAGAAATAACTCCCACAAGCTTAGCGTTCCAATAATGGAACACTAGGCATAAATGGGTAAATAAAGCAAAAAAAAAAAAAACAACAACAAAGCTTCTCAGTTCTTGGGTCTCATGACCATCTTATAATGGGTACAAAGGCACACGTGTCTTCAAACAAACTTGATTCAGAAACATTTCTAACAACTCAGAACTCCCCCCACGTTTTTGCCCACCCTCACCCCCACAAAAAAATACAACCGAAAACATTAAATTCTTTTTAAAAACTACATAAGTAAGTGCTGAGTCAGCAAGGAACCTGGGCATGCTGCCCACATGCCGCCACGTCTCTCTGCTTTGATGAGTGGCTGCCCAGAGGTCGGGAGGGAGAGAGCTAAGCACTCTCCACTGCATGCTGGGAGAGGGCTTGCAACACAGACCCAGCCCCAGCCCCAGCCCCAGCCCCACGGCCGTCACCCCAGCTGGGGCAGGCAACTCCTAGGTGCTCTCTCCCTTAATCAAGGGCATCCACGGCTAAAGCAGCCTTTCAGGAAGAGAAAGGCTCAAGACAAGCAAGTCTTTGTCAAATGCTTGCAATGACAAGGCCACTGGGAACTGTGGGAGGGAGGGAGATGGCTAGATCTCTTCTCCCCCAGTTTACTGGGCTGCTGGAAAGTTTTCTCTGCCTACTCTCCCTGCCTTCCCTCTTTTCCCTTCTCCCCAGTCTCCCTCTACTCTCAAAAGGGTTTTACTTTAGCTTAATGGTGGGGGTTCCAAAGAGGGTATTGGCAACTCCTGGGGCGGGTCTGGTGGCTCTGCCATCTCTAAGGGGACATCATGTGTTTTCGGTTCCTGTGCTTCACAGAGCTCCTCCTGCCCCTGGGAGGGCTCCAGTCGCTCCTGACCCTGGGCCTGGCTGTTCATCTTCTCTTCCGCTTCAATCTCTTCTGATGTGGGGATGGAGTTCTTCTTGGGGCGACCTTTGGGTTTTGTGGGTGCTTCCTGTCCACCTTTAAGAACCTACGTGAGTAAAAAATTGTTATTAAATCTAAGAAATAACTCCTGTCCTCCGCCTTTCCACTCCCAGTATAACCTCACATTGCATCTAAACCATCTGTTCTGGCAGTAAAATTGCAGGATTTAGCAAAATATATTCTCAATCCATCACCTCTGGTCTACAAAGACACCTCCATTCTTTAAATGTTCAATGCATTTTGGTCAATATTATATATTTTGGCATTTAATACAATAATCATAAGCAGCTTCAGAATTCAACTTCAACAATAAGGCAAGAAATGAAAATTAAAATGTTAATGCAATAACTATCAGGTTGACAAGCTAAAAAGAACAATATTTGTAGCAAGCAGGAAAAAAACACACTATGTGAAAGTGTGATTGTTACAACCTTTTCAACACAACCTAAGAGTTCAAATCAAAAGCCTTAAAATATGCAGAGCTTTTTGACACAGAAATTCCTTAGGCTAAATTCTAAAAAATTATCTAAGACTGAGACAAAGATTGATCTGCAAAAATACTCATCACAATATTGGTGATAACAGCAAAAGTTGGAGCGGGGTGATATCCTAAAGGTTTGGCCATGTAAATTGGGTAGAATTATAGTAAATCCCAAAGACAGAATACTTGACAACCATTACAATTACTATACAGGAGAATGTTTAATAACATGGAAAATATTATTAACATAGTTTTGTAACAAGCAGATTCTTAGCATAATCCAGTTTGGAGGCTAGACAGCCTATACACCACCTTGTTTGCAGGATCACGGATCGTTTTTAATCTTTATGTTTTTTCTATATTTTCTAAACTTTCAACAATGATCAAACGTAAGTATTTCTGTAATCAGAAAAAATATATTATAAAGCATGTAGTCTTGTAGAAGTTGTACAGCAGAGTTTAAAAAGCATTTTGGCTTTGATAGTAGAAAAACTGGGTTAAATTCCAACTCTGCCACTTATCATCTTTGTCTTTGTAAAGTCCTTTAAAGGCCCCAAGTGTCCGTTTTCTAATCTGTAAAATAGGAGTAATAATACCTTGTATTACAGGGTGACAGTGAGAGTGACCAACAGATAATGTGTATGAAAGGACCAGAACGGCACCTGAATGGTAGGTTTCCTTTGCCCAGAATATATACACCATCCACCCTCCTTCTCCTGGCTAACTTCTCCTGGAAGCCTTCCTGATCCCCCAGGTCTAGGTTAAAGGCCCTCTGCCATGTGCCCTCGGAGCAGCTTCTACTGTCCCGACCAGAGCACTTTTCAGAAACTATGGTCACTGCATGTTTACCTGCTGCCCCTCTCACTCAGTCCCTGCACGTACCAGGTGTTTGACAACTGTTACCAAATGAACTAGGCTTTCTCAACAAACCTTTCCCTGGAGTCGAGGAAAGATATAAAGGAAGCCAAATAACTGGACCCTAAATGGCCTTGGCTGACTTCAAAGGCCTGGCACCCTTATTACCCCAATTTGTGACCCACACAAGAGTCCCAGGAGGTAGACAGGGATAAGTTTAAAAATATTTATATTTTACTTTGGAATGTAATAGACACTCCTTCCTCCATTGGCTTGGCATAGTCCTTGATTTTCTGGGCAGCTAGTGAGAAGGGCTTCAAGAGGACCTGGATTAGCACAGATGATTAGGGGTGGGAGATATTTTTGCTATTTATAAACCTAGCTTAATCTTATCTTCTATATTTGTATATAAGCTCCTGGAAGACAAACCCTGCTTCTCTCCATTACTCCAAGAATCAAACTTCCAGCTAACTTCTATGCAGTCCCTAAATATTTATTGACTGCTCCTCTTTCCTTCAAGAGCAGCAGAGGACCTCCAGGTGCTGAATTTTAAGGATGAAACCGTAACTTTTTTTTATACAGCTTTGAGATATAATTCACATACCAAATCCATTTAAAGAGCACTATTCAGTGATTTTTAGGATGGTCACAGAATTGTACAACTATCACCACAATGCAATTTTCAAACACTTCTATCACCCCAAAAAGAAACCCCATAGCATTAGCGGTCAGTCCCTATTTTCCCCCAACCCCTAACCGATCTGCCCACAGCCCTAGGCACTGCTAGTCTGCTTTCTGTCTCTACAGATGTGCCTATTTTTGGACATTTTATATAAACAGAATCATATAATATGTGCACTTTTGTGACTGGCTTCTTTCATTTAGCATAATGTTCTCAATGTTCATCCATGTTGTAGCATTTGTCACTAAATAATATTCCATTTTATGGATATATACTATATTTTGTTCATTCACTCATCAATTGATGGACATGTGGGTTGCTTGCTACTGTGAATGAAGCTGCTATGAACATGGGAAAGAAGTGAAATTGAATTGTGGGATCTTTCGGCAACTCTATGCTTCACATTTTAAGGACTGTTTTCCAAAGCAGTTGCACTATTTTACATTCCAGCCAGCTGCATATGAGGGTTCCAGTTCTCCACATCCTCACCAACACTTGTTGATGTCTGTTTGACCACGGTCGTCCCAGAGGGTGGGAAGTGGTATCTCACTGTGGTTCTGCTTTGCATTTCCCTGATGACTACTGAAGTTTAGCATCTTTCATACTGCTTATTGGCTAGCTGTATATCTTCATTGAAGAAATGTCTATTCAGATATTTTGCCCATTTCTAAATTTGGTTGTCTTTTTATTATTGAGTTGTAAGAGTTCTTTAAATATTCTGGATACATGTCTCTTATCAGATGTAAGCTTCTCCCATTCTGTGGGCTGTCTTCTCATTTTTCTAATGATGTCCTTCACAGCACAAAATTTTTAAATTTCAATGAAGCCCAGTTTATGTTTGCTTCTGTTGCTTGTGCTTTTGCTGTCATAACGAAGAACACTTTGTCTAATCCAAGGTCATGAATACTTACTCATATTCTAAGTTTCATAGTTTTCACTCTTACCATTTAGATGATGATTCATTTTGCGTTAATTTTTGTGTATAAAGTGAGAAAAGCAAGAAGTTCTCAGTAAACACCTCCTTTTAGCTAAAAGTCTGCTCAACCACTGTCCTTTCCACATGAACAGCTAACACACAGATATTAAGGGGATCTTTAACAAGGTAGAGATGCTGACGGAAACCACCCCTGGGGAGAAGATGTTCCTTGTATTTCTTTTCACGTAAGTTCATTATCTGATTTTGATTTCAGTCTGAGTGTAGGCTTTTGAAAGCACCCAATTGTGCCAAGATGGAATTTACATGTTGAAAGCAGATCCACTCAGTATGAAAGAGGTTATACAAAAGTAAGTTGCCCCATGTAGTAATCAAACTAGAAAAGGGCAGGTCTATGGAAGCCACCTAATTGGCAAAAGAAAGTCCAGCCCAGCAATTAGAGAACACCACCCACACGGTTTGGACGGACCCCACCTGGCTGTTTTCCTACTGCAGGAAAAAAAAAATCCCCAAAACAATTAGACCATTTTCTAAATGGAATAAAACATTCCAGCACAAGCAATAATTAGGAGATAACTACCCTCTTGGCTGCTCTCTGCACTCAACCTCTGGCCCCTTGCCTTCCAGCGCACCTGAGACATGCAATTATCTCAGAACCACCCTCCATCAGGAGCTGCCCGTTCACATGCACCCTGTGTCCCTCCTCCCAGGAGCCCTCTCCCCATTTATTCTTAGAGCCAGTTTAGTCCCATTGGTCCAGAGAAGCCAGAGAGTTCCTTGTCCAAGAGGCCACAGGCTGCCTCCTGCCTCTCAGAAGAACACCTAGCACACCATCCACTTTTAGTAGCCGTGCCTGGTGACAGCCCTCCAAACTCTGAAACGAGGTATTCAGATGTTCTGTTGCTGAGGGTGTTAAGACCGGGCCTTTTGCTTCCCTCCAAGCAGCCTGAGTAGGGGGCAGGGAATGTCAGTGCAGGAAGGAACTCTCTCCTTCCCTCTACTTTTCAGACAGGAAACTGAGCTGACACAGTTTGTCAGTATCAAAGAGCAAGCCAAGGGCAGAGCTGGGATTTGAACACAAACCTCCTGACCATTTGAACCTAACAGCCTTAGCAGTATTGCCTTCAGCATAATGTGCAAGGGATATGTAAAATGGGCCACTGTTCTATGTCTGGTATTTATTTGCAATTACCCAACCTCCCAGCAGACTCCAGGCAGTAGACTTACTAGTGGGGGGCGAACTTTCCTCCTCATTCTCTGTCTCTCTCTGCAGCTTCATAGGGCAGCGAGGGCCACATAACTGATGACTGTTTCCATGAAGCTGAGAAACAAGTTTGGATTCCCCAGCATGAATCTCCTCCCAGACACTGCTGCTCACCTTAGCTGACTTGCTCAGCCTGAAGATGTGATGTTCCACTGGACCTCAAGCAGGGCCCCCAGTGCCAAGGCGCTGACTTGGAGATGACTGGGAAGTGGGGACTGAGAAAGGACAAACACTCAGGGCTGCGTGGAGACCCTGAGATTCACAGAATTCACTTTTGGCTTGTGTTTCCTGGCCTCCAAATATTTGGATTCTCTGAAGACGTGGATTTCGTGAAGAGGTAATAAAAATACTAATAATGATAATAATAATGGCAAAAACATCTCTTAGCTGTATCCTATATGGCAGGTCCTATTTACGTGTTTCACAGAGATTAGCTCAGTTAATAATACAACCCTACGAGGTACGTGTTAGGCCTTTTACTGCAGAGGAAACAGGCACGCAGAGGTTAAGTAACCTGCCCAAGATGACACAGAGAGCTACTGGTAACAATTCATGGAGTTGTTAACTACCTGGGGACTATTCACGGGAAAGAGAGTGACCATGCATAGTGTGGGGCCCACCCAATTCTGTGACTAGGAGAGAAAGGAGGTATCTGTTTGGATGCTCTCACGGAACAGAATTGCATTTTAGAGCTCAAAGAGACCACCGAATAATGAGGCTCTTTCAGCCTATTGCAAAACACTGTGGGTCCTGCTGGAACTAAAGCCAACAGACATGGAATAGAGGGTGCACATCCCATCTTAATGTGCAAGATTAAATTGACCCAACCCGCTATAGGTTACCAGTGCTGACTGGTCAGAACTCGTCAGAGATGCTATCTGGGTTCTGGCAAGGTTACCCTTGGCAGCCATGTGAATAAGTCTGAGAATCAACTGCTAATCTTTTTCCAGTTCCAATTAGGTTACTAGCCTTGAGACATCTTTATTACCCAATTATCTTTTTCTTTTCCTCCCCAGTACCTAAAGAGATAGCCTTGAAAGAGTTTTACTGGGAAACTAGATGAAGTAATCAGGATCACACCACAGCCTTGCTATTCCACTCTCTGCGCTGATCCTGTGCATCTCCCCGCCGCTGCCCTGACCGCTCCGTGTAATAATAATGCATTTGCAGGTCTGTCTCCCGCACTTGACTGAGTACCTTTTGACAATTTTATTTTCTAGTGGACAGGCTCATGTCTTACCTTTGCATCTCCAGGGCCTAATGAATGTTAAATGCTCAATGAATTAACTCAAAAGTGAACTGACAGTTTGGGCCTCTTGGCTCCTAAAGGGACCTGAAGGTGACTGGCTTGCAGAATGTTCTCTGAGGTTAAATCTGCTAAGTTACTTCCATTTTGGTTTACATGACATTGATACCCATCAATAACTGGCCTAAAATCATGCCAGCAACACTGCTGCTGGTGAAAAACAAGTGACCGTCACAGGCGAAGGCACACACATTGTCCCACAGGCACTGGGCGGTGCTGGCAGAGGAGGCTGCCTGTCAATTCCTTAATCATCTGACTCATGAAAAGATTGCTGATAACCAATTTAAACAATGCCTCTGCTACTCAGGAGACATTGATTTCAAGGCTGATGATTGACGAGGAAGAAGGTGGGTGGTGGATCTTGCACAGAAAGCAGTGAAGGGACTTGCCCAAAATCAACCAGGGAAGGGCAAGCATGGGCACACGGCCTGGTGCTTCTCACTCCCAAGTCTAGTTCTTTAGAAACCAGTCCCCTAAAAGGTGTCCATGTGTACTTAGAGTGTTTGCAAGACTATCTATTTAACCAAATCCATTCTTCCTTCAATTTCTTTTTATTTTATTTTTATGACTTATTTATTTATTTATTTATTTATTTATTTTTGAGATGGAGTCTTGCTCGGTCACCCAGACTGGAGTGCAATGGTGTGATCTCGACTCACTACAACCTCTACCTCCTGGATTCAAGTGATTCTCTGGCCTCAGCCTTCCCAGTAGCTGGGATTACAGGCGCCCGCCACCACGCCCAGCTAATTTTGTATTTTTAGTAGAGGCGGGATTTCACCATGTTTGCCAGGCTGGTTTCAAACTCCTGTCCTCATGTGATCCACCCACCTCAGCCTCCCAAAGTGATGGGATTACAGGCGTGAGCCACCGTGCCCGGCCACTTCCTTCAATTTCAACTTCTCCCGGCAACCTTCTCCACTACCTGTCTTCTGAACTCCGACAGGCTTATAAATCCGCAACAACCAGCACTTAATTATAACATGCTCAGCAGCTACCTCCTGGGCCTTGTTTCTCTGACTAGATCATAAATTCCATGAAGGCAAGGGTGATATTTTATTTTATTATTTCTTATAGTGCCTAGGACAAGGAATGGCTCACAAGAGACACAAAATACATGTGCTGACTCATGCGATATCCGTGTGTTTGAACACGTAACTGGCACCTCTGCCTTAATTCGTGAGCACTTCATGAGCCAAGTTGCCTCCATTGGAAAACTCTTTCATTTCAGGGTCAGGTCCCCCAGAGGAAATTACAAGATTTGCCCAGGAAATTCTTTTTTGGGAATATAATAATTGCTGCTTGTTGACTTTTTTTCTAATTTTTCCCATTGATATTCATTTGCAATTTACTTGTTTTGGGGTTTTTTCCCCCTCATTGTTAGCAGAAAATAGCAAGGAATAGCAAGAACTAAAAGTTTAAGAAAGAACAATATGGGACAAAACCACAGCACTGAGAAAATATCTGTCCGCTGACCTTTTTTTTTTTTCCCCCCCTGAAAACTGGGGTCGGGAGAACACCTTAGTTATTTGATTGTTGTGAAAACATCATATTTCAGCGCTGAAACACCAAGAAATAGGGCTTGTGACCCAGATGGGTTAGCAAATTAGAATGTCATCATGAAGGCATGGAATGGACGAGAGGAGAAAGAGCCACTAAGATTTGGTGAGGGGGTAAGAAGCCCACGGCAGGTGACATGGTAGCACCTGGGCTCCAGAGAAGAGCAGCGCTTCTTCCCTTATCACCACCCCTCCTCTTTTTCTTTTGCTCTGGGCTTTGACCTTGTCTCAATGGTTTACAAAGCTGAGAAAGGCAACACTTGACTACTTTGGAAATTTTTGATTTAACAGTGCTTTTCTTAAATGAAAAGAATAAATGATAATGAAATTGAGTTCCTGAAGATGTAGGGATGTATATATTCTAATACTTAAAAATCAAAGATGGAAATGTTCATTAGCTAGGCACTACAGCAGGATGATGGAAACTGTGGTCATGATACCAGGCACTTCAGAATAACGAGGGGGCTTGTTAACATGCACATTCCCAGCCCTGGCCCAGACCTCTGGGGCCAGAATCCTGGGAGGGGGCCTAGAGTTCTGCATTTAACTTGCTACCCAGGGGACTCTGATGCCCACCAAAGTTTGAGGATCACTGCGTTAGAGGGTGCACAGCCAAAAGAACAGATGCATCCTCTACGTCAATATAAACAAAGAATACTGACTTCTATTTTTAGCTCTTGGTGGGAGGAAGAAGAAAGTTGTTTGAAAAGGCTAGCAGGTAGGGTTAAAACTAGCAAGTTAGGAGAAATACCTAATGTAGATGATGGGTTGATGGGTACAGCAAACCACCATGGCATATGTATACCTATGTAACAGAACTGCACGTTCTGCTCAAGTACCCTAGAACTTAAGGCATAATAATAAAAAAAAACCAAAAACTAGCAAGTTAAAAGCCTGTAAGTTTTTTTTTTCCTTTGATTTTTAACGAAACAGAAAAAGAATATCCCTCTGTTTAGGAAATCCAGGTCAAAAGGAATAGCTTGACCTATAGATCCAACAGCTTCCCCGCAAGCCAGCAGCATAGAAGGCCTTCCAATCTCCGCAGCCCAAACTGCCACATGGTCCGGCCTCCCTCCCCACAGCCCTGGAGGAAAAGTCCTCGTCTATCGGGATGGGATCATGGTTAGTCACTCCTTTCTTACCATTTTCTTCCATTTCATCCTGCGATTCTGATACCAGGTCTTCACCTGCAGCTGAGTGAGTCCCAGAGACTGGGCCAAGTCCAACCTAGAAGGCACAAGATACAAAGGAAGGGTGAGCAGGATGGGGAGGAGCGGGAGAGATGGGATCCTGCTGACAGGCTCCAGACAGGCTCCAGCACTGGCTGTCAAGGCTCTGACCTCCCTCATTAAACGAGGTCTTCCCCAAAGCGCTTTTCTTTCCTTCCAAGAATCCAACAGAGGAAACTGGGAAGCTGAGAAACTAAGAAACAGATGCCCATGGCTGAGGACACCTGGGCCAGTCCCCATTCTGAAACATTCATGGTCTGCAAGGGACCTGAGAAGGATGCCCGGGCCTTCATCACACAGTCCTTTTCCTGGCTTGACAAGATTATTCATTCTGACCCTCTGGCCCGACATCCAAACTGGAAACAAAAGGCAAAGCCGATGTTGCTGATGGGAATCCACTCATCACTCCAGACCCAGCTGTGGTCCCATCTCCGGCAGGTGAGTCTCCTGGCTCCCACAGCTCATCTCCTCTGCACCCTCCCACAGGCCAGCAGTCACCCAGATGGTGCCACGTTTCCCACTGTTCTCTAATCACTCCCACCGTGTTATTTCTGCCTCCCTAACTCAGCAGTCAGAGCAGCTTATGTCTTCCACTTCTTTTCTACCCATGAAAGTGCCCATCACACTGCTAAATCCAGAACCGGTGCTCAAAAAATACTTCCTGATGGATTGATTCAATCGCTGTAGCTGCCCTAAATTGTTATAACAATTAAAATGTTATAAATATTATAAAGATTCCAAAACAAACATTAAGTCCACAGCCCTTCCTGCTTTCCATTCTACTGCTAATCTGACTGTGTACTTCTCTGTAGTCTTCTGTAAAGTCCTAAAAGCCAAATCCATTTCTGGGGCTAAATCTAACAACACAGCCACCATTTCCTGAGCACCACGGCATCCCAGGCTGCATGCTAAGCCCCTGACTTGCTGTCTTATCTATCCCATTCACAACACAGTGAAGTAGGTATAATTATTCCCATTTTACAGATAAGAGATTTGAGACCTGGAGAGATTAGACTCTCTCAGCAACTGTGGCCAAACCCTGTCTGCTACCTGGTTGTGTAAATAAAGTTTTATCATAACAGGCCAGGCACAGTGGCTCATGCCTGTAATCCCAGCACTTTGGGAGGCCGAGGCAGGCGGATCACCCGAGTTCAGGAGTTGGAGACCAGCCTGGCCAACATGGTGAGACCCCGTCTCTAGTAAAAATACAAAAATTAACTGGGTGTGGTGGCAGGCACCTGTAATCCTAGCTACTCAGGAGGCTGAGGCAGGAGAAATGCTTGAACCTGGGAGGCGGAGGTTGCAGTGAGCTGAGATTGCGTGCCACTGCACTGCAGCCTAGGCAATGGAGTGAGACTCTGTAAAAAATTAATAAATAAAAAATAAACTACTTCTGTGCTGCAATATCAGAATTGGGTAGTGGTCATAGGCCATATGGCACACAAAGTGTAAAGTATTTGCTGTCTGGCTCTGCCCAAAAAACCTTTACTAACCTCTGGCAGATGATCACAGAGTTAGGAAGTGGGGCAGGATTCAAACCCACGATGTCTGACCCGTACACCAGCTCCTGCGCTGGGGCTCACCCCCACCCACACTGTATCTGCACAAGTTGAACCTGTCAAAGGGAATCACAGGGATGCTTCATCCCAAGAAGCAGCGAACAACCAGGTGGGACAAGTGGAATGAGAAAGGGAAGTCTGTAGCCAGGCTTCCAACGTCAGTCCTTGAGACAACCACCATTGACCTGACAGGGTAAGAACCCCAGGTCTACCTCAGCACCAACTGCACAGCCGCCTCCTTAAGCCAACATAAGCTGCCTCACTGCCACGCCAGCCCTGCTCAGCAAAGCGGCGTGGACTTCGAATGCAGCAACTTGGGACAACTGCCCTTGACAGGGCTTGGGCAGCAACCCCCCCTTTTTGAAAGGCCCTGGGTTTCTGAGGTTACCGTCTGCGAATCTCGGGCCCACAGGCAGTCTCGTTTGCCTGCTTCATGGGGAGTCTCAGGTGTGGGTTCTCAGCTGCAGCTCTCCATCTGGGGCGCTCTAACCATCAGGGAGGCCCGCAGGGACCGGCCCTGACGGTCTCAGGTGCAGCTGCCCGGTCGCCCTGCTCTGACCAGGCTGCATAATTTAAAGCCCCAATAATACAGAGTCTTCCTTCAGGGCACCCTGGAACTGGTCTTAAATCAGCACTCACATCCATCTGGTTATCCCTGTAGAAGGACTGCTAGAAGCTGGCAGTTTTATTGAAAGTGATTAACAAGCTAAAGCCAATAAATTCCCAGTGCCAACAGCACTTGGCTGTCCCCACAAACGCAGCACTGCTGCCCAAGCAGCCGCTCATTGAGAACCAAGAACCCAGGGGGCCACCCCACAGACTTCTGGTCTCCCAGGCCTCCCTGGAGAAGGGTCCTCCACGGTTCTGGCGGCGCCTTCCCGAGCCCAGTTCACCTGAGGCCATCAGGTGCATTAGTCAATGGAAGGCTCAGTTCACAGCTCTGCCACTGCATTAGCAAACAGTGTTAGCTCACTTGGGAAAAATGCAGCCCTGACTCACTCTGGCTACAGAAACATGCTTCACTGTCATCAGCTTTCTCTCATTACCTGCCACCGTTACAAATTCTCACTTCCCTGCATATTTGCTTAAATGGGGTCACCTAGGAAACTGGAGAAACAAACACAGAGGAGGAGGGCGAGAGCTGCGGGAGGAGGGAGTGCTCATGGCCCTGGTCACGTAGGGAGGCGAGGAACATCTGAGAGGGCGGGTGAAGATGGCAGCTTCCATGCCAGCCAATGGTGTCCTCCCAGACAAGTGAATCAAGCCTGTGTAGGTGACCTGAGATGCCTGGGCAAGTACCAGGGAGCCCCAGGAGATTTATGAAGAACTAATATTTCTGTGAAAAAAAAATTATCTGACTTCTGAAAAATCAGCCCAAAATGTTAGCCATGCGTGCTGAAGCCGATTTGACACGCCACCATGCTACCATGCTAGACAGTGGTGCCCACTCCCTTGGGTGCACACGTTCATGCACCCAGGGGTTATGCTAGGGAAGTGAAAACAGCCATGTCATACCTGGAGATGCCATCTGTTAACCTCTGGTTCACAGACCCGTCTCCATCATCTGCCAAAGACACCCCAAATGCACAGGTCTAGAACAGAACTCAACCTTTCGCCACCTAAGTCTACTCTGTCCTCTGTCTTCCAACTTCAGGTCATGGTGTCCCTATCCCCCTGCTAGCCCAGTCCAGAAACCACAGAGTTCTCAACCCCCTTCTTGCTTCTTCCCACAATGTTGATTCTGCCAATTCTCTCTTCAAAATTGTCCTCCTCTCACACATGGACAGAGGGAGGGGAACCTCACACACAGGGCCTGTCGGGGGGTGGGGGGATAGGGGAGGGATAGCATTAGGAGAAATACCTACTGTAGGTGATGGGTTGATGGGTGCAGCAAACCACCATGGCACGTGTATACCTATGTAACAAACCTGCACATTCTACACATGTATCCCAGAACTTGAAGTATAATAATAGTAAAAAAATTGTCCTCCTCTCTATTCTTGCCTCTCCATTCCCACTGCCACCCTTTAATTCAAGTCTTCAGTGATGATCACTGGATTCTCTCCTAACTGGTCCCTGCTCCACCTCTGGCCTCTCTCATCCATCATTTATGGTGCCACCACAGAGACAGTTCTGGAACAGAAGTCAGGTCATGCACTTCCAGCTCATAAAGGCAGTGCCAACTGCTTAAACAACCAAGTTCACATTTCAGCCAGGCATATGAGGTCCTTCCCACCCTTCATTCACCTCTACCATTTCCCTGTTCACACCTTAAGCTGGAGATGTCCTGGCTACTTGCAGTTTCCTCCGCATACCCGACGAGACACGCTTCTTTGCCTTCTATGTGCCAACCCTTCAGTGCGGGACGCCCTGTCCCTCCTGGAATCAAAGCTCTTCTTAAATGTTACCTCCTCTGAGAAGCCTTCCCTAACCCCGTCTCCCACGCTTAGCAATACCCTGTGTTCCTACTGCACTCAGCACCTCACAGGAACCAGCGCCTGGCTTGCTGCGTCTTTGTTCCTGTAGTCGTTCCTTCCCTATGATCCCTTTCTGTCACAACAGGACTCTCTCGACTGTTTCTGGACCCATAATCCCTGCCACAGTGCCCCAGTGGCACCCAGAAGACCCGTACCAAACAGCTGATGGTGCCTCATTAACAGAATCAGAAGCTAAATCCCCTTTTAGTTGGTGATATGCAGACTCCTCTGTCACTTAAATTTGTATCAAAGAGCTACTACATAGCCTAAGAGATTCATTTGAGGTTCCTTCCTTTACTTTTTGATAGGACTAGTGTCCAACCTGATATGGCCAAGGCAGTAGGCAAAAGAAGAGAAAAAAGGACCTGAAAAATCTCCCCAATAAATAGGATCACACATTATTAGCTCGGCCATCTCCAGAGTCAGTTTGAAAGAACAAGATGAGACAATGAGATACACAATTTGTTTTTTGAGACCGAGTCTCTCTCTGTTGCCCAGGCTGGAGTGCAGTGGCATGATTTTGGCTCACTGCAACCTCCGCCTCCTGGTTCAAGCAATTCTCTGTCTCAGCCTCCCAACTAGCTGGGATTACAGGTGCCTGCCATCATGCCCGGCTAATTTTTGTATTTTTAGCAGAGATGGGGTTTCACCATCTTGGCCAGGCTCGTCCTGAACTCCTGACCTCATGATCCACCTGCCTCAGCCTCCCAAAGTGCTGGGATTACAGGCATGAGCCACCACACCCGGCTATTGTTTGTTTTTTTTGTTTTTGTTTCTGTTTTTTGGAGACAGGGTCTCACCTAGAGTGCAGTGATGTAATCTGATGCAATCATCTCTCACTGCAGTCTCAAACTCCTGGGTTCAAGTGATCCTCCCATCTTAGCCTCTTGAGTGGCTGGGACTACAGGTGCATGCCATCACACCTGGCTCATATTTTAATTTTTGTAGAGACGGGGTCTCACAACGTTGCCCAGGCTGGTCTCAAACTCCTAGCCTCAAACAATCCTATTGCCTCAGCCTCCCAAACTGCTGAGATTACAGGTGTGGGCCACAATACCCGGCCCAGACACACACTCTGGCATATGTTCCAGTTAAAATAGTAAATTAAAGAAAAGGAGGTGAGGCATTGAGGCCTCCAAGAAAGCAAGGGTCACAGCCTCCCCAACATGGATCTCAGAGGAGTTCAAAGAAGGGGCTCTCATCCAGGTCCTCCTGGGTCTCAGTCAAATGGTTCTGACTTGACCTCCATCAAATTCACCAACATGTCTGACCTCCTCAACTGGATCACTCCAGCCCTTCCCAAGCAATAGCCAGGCCAGCAAGCTGAGTCAGTGGGGAATCAGCTGGAGGCTGTGGAGAAGATTGAAAGGATCATGAATCCTAATTCCAGATCTAGTTCTGCTGCCTCCAATCCTAAGAGTGAGTGGCTTAAAAACCAAGCCTGTTTCCCAGCTGACCACGTGAGCAACAATTTGCTAAACTTGACCTTGTTTATGATACTGAAATAGTTAAGTTCAAATATGGAGATAGAGTGACGAGTGTAAGTTCAGCCACAGGCAGGCTCCAGGGACTGTGTGGTGGATTCACATAGGCTGGGTTCTGTTAACCAAGGTTAAGATGCCTTGAGCCAAGGAGTGGATTCCTGCCACAGTGTCCTGCCTCACTGCAACAGTGCTCTGGCTCCATGGCCCACCACGGGAGCAAGTCTCCCGTCCTCAAGGGCCTTCCCTGCGGAGAGCTGCGGAGAGTCCCTTCCCTGCGTCCTCACCTGTCCGGGGTAGACAAGTACTTCTGCTTCTGGAATTTCTTCTCCAGGCCCATGAGCTGCAGCTCGGTGAAGATGGTGCGACTCCGGCGGGGCTTCTTCTGTCGGAGCGTGGGCTGTTCCGTCTCTGACTCGCTGCTGGCTAGGGCCTCGCCCCCTGGGGCCTCAGCAGAGACCGCCTCAGTGACTGGGTGGCAGGACAGTGCCTGGGCGATTCCCGGGGTGGCGGGGACCAGCTGCGAGATGACGGTGGGCTGGCGGGTGATCACCGAGAGGAGCGGATATGCCCGCAGGGAAGGGGAGCCTGGAAAACAAGCAGGGAGGCAGGTCACCACAGGGAACGGTGTGGGGAAGCAGGCCAGGACCTGTGGAGGGCCACTGGCTGAGGTCTGACAGGGAGGACCCTGTTCCTAAGGAGGCACAGATGGAGGAAGGGGAAGGAGAAGTAACTCAAGACCTACAGCTGCAGGGCAGGCACAGAGATCTGCTCAGCTTGGTGGGGGAGGATGAAGCCCACCGCCAAGAAGAGGTTCCTGCAAGTCCTCTGGTTTTAAGCGGATCCTTCCCCTCTCTCTCCCTTCGGAATCCCTAAATTCTTGGTCCACGGGACCAGGCAGATGAAAAGAAGTAGTCAGGAAAAGCTAGAAACACATATTTCAGAAACCCGAAATAGATTTGTAATATGCAAACTTCCTGAGAACCACCTGTGGTCTTTATAAAAAGACATGCTTGTAGCTATGAATTCCTCCTGAGAAGTCTGTGTACCTTGAATCATAGCATTTTTCAGAGCTTGACAGGATGCTTTAAGATTATTTAATTCAACTTTCTCATCTCAGAGGGAGTGAATTGCCCCAGAAAGGTTAAGTGAGTTGCCTAAGATAATGTAACGAGGAAGCAGCAGATGGAGGAGTCAAACCAAGTTCTTCTGGCTTGAAGTCCCATGCTATCAGCACATCATGAATCACATGGCTACATCATTTAGAAGAGGGAGACAAACAGATTTTAAATAACATGAAAGGTCAGATCGGTATGACTGGCGCCTCCAGCACTATGTTAAGGAGGATTCTCAGGCTGGCCAGAGCTCGGCTGAGGAAAAGATGCTGGGGTTGATTAACAATGTCTGCTATGGGCATGTGGCCGGGGCAGGGTATGGTGGCATACATAGCAGTTACATGCCACTCCTGCATTAGGAATTTCAAGGCAAAAGTCCTTTTCTGTCCAACAATCTGTTAAATCTGTAAAGTTCAAGTGAACAACTTTTTCCTTTGATTATTCAACATAGAGCTTAAAATGTCTGGATCATTACCTGTATAAATCATTTTATCTCTCAGTTTCATCATCTGTAAGGTGAGTAAGAAAAGTAGCTGATTCCAAAGAATCCTTCAAACTCTAATATACTGACGCTACAAAAGGACCTCTCATCCTTCCCATTTGATATCTGATGAAAATGGAGAAGACCCAGGGGCTGCCCTTTGGGACTCAGTCCAGCCCTGAAAAGTGACTTCAAGGCCACGGCCAGCATCTGAGCCAACCAACATTCACACTAGCTCTGAGTTGAAACCGACTAACATCACAGAAGCACCCAGGTACTACCTGTGTTCCAGCTCTTTTCTCCGGGTTGGCATTTCTCTTCTTATTCCTTCCCATGCCTTTGTTTGGACCCCAGTCACAGTTATTAAAACAAATAACTTCTCTTGTTCTTTGAGTACACTTCTAGCAAGGCCCAACAGAAACCACAAAGTGGTTAAATAACAATAAATCACCACTTGCTACAGCTTCCATTAACTCTCCAGCCAACTCCAACACTTGACGTTTTGTGCTGTGGATTCTTTTTAAGAAAAAAAAAAATCACTTGGGAATGATATTTTATAGCAAGAAAATGAGGATATGTGGGCTTGTGGTTTGGATCTCACAGCACACATCCTGAAATGATACTGCTTGAAAAAGAAGTTGGAAGCTTCTTAAAAAGGCATAAGATGTTTCTCATCTCAAATCACCTTACTCCTTTAAGTCTGTCACTTCTTTCAAAAGAGACTATCTTTCTTTAGCAGGCTAATGTGTAATCTAGAAACTAAGAAGCTTATCATTATAGGATATGACTAACAATCCACCTGTAAGTAAGGCTTTGTATCACCTTCCTCTTTTGTAAGAGTTAAACATTTTTTTGCCCAACACGGAATAATATTTTGAAAGTGTGGTAATATCTAGCATTGGCAACCATATGGGGAAACAGGCATTCATATATTGTTGGTGGGAGTGTAAAATAGTATAATCTTTGAGGAAAAATAAAGCAGTATCTACCAAGTCACTGACAGGAGTTTTGCAATTTGAGGTCTACGTGTACAGCGATTTATATACAAGCATATTCACTGCAGTCTTGCTTATAATCATGAATGGGGGAAATAACCTATATATTAGTATCTCTCAACAGAAAAATAATTAAATAAATTGTGGTGCATCCATAGTATGAACTGCAATGTAACGATTAAAAAGGACTATCTAGGTCAGGTGTGGTGGCTCATGCCTATAATCCCAGCACTTTGGCAGGCTGAGGCTGGAGGACTGCTTGAAGCCAGCAGTTCAAGATCAGCCTGGGCAACAGAGTGAGACCCTGTCTCTATTTTCTTTTTTTTTTTTTTTTTTTTCTTTTTTTTTTTTTTTTAAAATAGAGACAGGGTCTCTGTTGCCCAGGCTGGTTCTGAACTCTTGGCCTCAAGCAATCCTCCCATTTCAGCCTCCCAAAATATTGGGATTGTAGGTGTGAGTCACCATGCCAAGCCAGAGATTCTGTCTCTTAAAAAGAAAAAAATAAGATATAAACTGATGAGAAAGAGAGATGAATAGATGGATACTCTCTATATAAACTAATACGAGAAAATACCTAATGTATTATTGAGAAAAACACGATGTAAAATCATTTGGATGTAATCCCAGCACTTTGGGAGGCTGAGGCAGACGGATCACGAGGTCAGGAGATCGAGACCATCCTGGCTAACATGGTGAAACCCCGTCTCTACTAAAAATACAAAAATTTAGCTGGGCGTGGTGGCGGGCACCTGTAGTCCCAGCTACTCAGGAGGCGGAGAACCCGGGAGGAAAATGGCATGAACCCAGGAGGCAGAGCTTGCAGTGAGCCGAGATCGCGCCACTGCACTCCAGCCTGGGCAACAGAGCAAGTCTCCATCTCAAAAAAAAAAAAAAAAAAAAAAAAAAAAAAAAAAAAATTGTATTATTCTTTAAAACTATGATTTTTTTTTTGTCTGCATTTATAAATGCATTTTTAAAAGTCTAGAAAGCTACTTATCAAACTATTGACAGTGATAACCTCTGAGGAAAGGCTTGGAATAAAACAGGGTGAAAAGGAATCTACACATCTGCATCTAATCCTGCATTCAATCCAGCCATGAATATTTGCTGAGCATCTGCTATGGGGAACACTCTGCTCTGGAAGCTGAGGAGATAGCAATGAATACTATAAAGTCCCACCTTCATGGAGCTTACATTCATTTGGGGAGGCAGACGGCAAACAAATCAACAAGTCAATATGTAAATAATGCCAGGTAGTGATAAACTATAATGAAAAATACAGCAAAGTATGAAGATGGGGCAGGTGGGGCAGAGGGCAGGTATTGGGGATGAGGAGTCAGGGAAGGCCATGGTGGGAAGATGACCCTTCTGCAGGTAAGCGCCCCCACGCAGAGGACAGCCTGGAGAAGGCATGGGACAAGCACCCCAGCCCCAGAACCAGCAAAGACAAAGCCCTAAAGGCAGAATGAGCATGGGTTGAAAGAACAGCAGAAAGGCAGAGTAAGCAAGGGCAGAAGTCACAGGAGAGAAAAATGGGAAGAGATCTGTCGGAGCCAGATTACGCAGGGCCTTGTAGGTCAGGGCAAATCACTTGGATTTTATTCAAAATGTGATTTTTAAAAAAGCCATTGGCAAGATGTGAGCTGAGGGAGGAGGATCTGAGTGATGTCTTTAATGATCCCTAAGGAGGCTGGACTGCAGGGGCCAGGGTGGGAGCAGAGAAACCAGTGAGGAGACCAGGCTGTGTTCCTCTAAACCAGAGGCAGCAGCTACAGCAGTGAGAGGAGGTGTATTTTACAGTTAATGTTGAGAGGACTTGTTGAAGGACTGAATGTCAGGTATGAGAGAGACAGACGCCAGGAGAGGCCTGATGTTTTGGTCTTAGCAACTAGAGGAAGGATGGTGCCCTTTACCAAGATGGGAAAGACTGGGCAAAGAGCAGGACTGAATGAGAAAACCATGATTTCTGTGTTAGACAAGTTGCTATTAGACATCTTGCATGTGTTGAGGAGTTCAGTCAGATACAGGCTGGGTTAGAGACACAGCTCCTGGGAGTCTATGTGGCATTTTGGGCCATGGAATTGCACGAGATCACCAAGGGAGTGAGTAGAATAAAAAAATGAAGAAATACAAGGGCTGAACTCTGGGGCACGTCAGCATCTGAGGTTATAGAGAGGAAGAGGAGCCGGCCAAAGACACTGAGGAGGGGACAGAGAAGCAGTAGGAAACCCATGTCCCTCGGCATCCCCAAATCTAGATGATACTTCTGCATTGTTCACATTTTGCACAGGTGTGTATCTTTTTAAAAATTTTTTTAAAAGGAAAGTTACATTAAATGAGTTGTAAGTTTCATTCTCATTCTAAAGTTTTGTTTTATGTTTAGTTTGTCAAAAAGAATAATCATTTGTTGACCCTTGATCCCAAGGAGTTAAGGAGTGGTTAAAACTTCTTCTAAAAGCTAGGCAAAGAAAATCAGTCTAGAAATCCCAGAAATTGAGTATAAAATATGTTTAGTTTTATGACACTTCTAGTAAAACAAACATTGCGGGTGTTCTCCTGGGAAAGGGGGGCTCTTTAGCCCATTCAGAATCCAAACGTCTAGAGAATTTTCTCCTTTTATGTCAATTTTCTCCCTTTATGTCAAAAGATGTTTCGGTTCTTGAACCATATTCATTCTTTTAAAAGAAACATCATTTAATGTGGAGAAATAATAGTCTTTTCAACAAATGAAGCTGGGTGTGGTGGCTCATACCTGTAATCCCAGCACTTTGGGAGGCCGAGGTGGGCAGATCACTTGAGGTCAGAAGTTCAAGACCAGCCTGGCCAATATGATGAAATCCTGTCTCTACTAGGAATACAAAAATTAGCTGGGTGTGGTGGCACGCGCCTGTAATCCCAACTACTTGGGAGGCTGAGGCATAAGAATCCCTTGAACCTGGGAGGCAGAGGTTGCAGTGAGCCAAGATCATGCCACTGCACTCGTAAGACTCCATTTCCAAAATAAATAAATAAATAAATTAAATTAAATTTAAAAAATTGCTTTAAAAAATGGTGCTAGAGCAACTGGACATCCAGATAAAACAACAACAACAACAACAATAATAATAATAATAATAAAAGCCTTGACCTCATAAATTATTTTAAAAATTCACTCAAAATGGATCATAGACCTTCAGTAGAAACACAAACGTATAAAATTTTTAGAAAGAAACATTAGAGAAAAATCTCTGTGACATTGGGTTAGGCAGAGAACTCTAAGCCATGACACCAAAAGCATGATGCATAAAATAAAAAGGCAAAAAACTGGTCTTCATCAAAATTAACAATTTTTGCTCTGTAAAAGATACTGTAAAGAAAATGAAAAAAGCTGCACACTGCAAAACCTGACAAATCTCACACCTGACAAATGAGTTTTTACCCAGAATACATAAAGAACTCTCACAGTTTGACAATTAAAAAATAACCCCATAACAATGTGCAAAAGTTTTGAAAAGACACTTCACCAAAGAGGTTCTATATATGGCAAATTAGCACATGAAAAGATGCTTAAGATGATTAGTCATGAGGGAAATGCAAATTAAAAACCACAGAGAGATACTGTTACACATCTGCTAGAATGGTTGACGTTTTTAATGAACTGACAATATCAAGTGCTGGTGAGGATGTGGAGCAACCGGAACTCTCCTTCATTGCTGGTGAGAATGCAAAATGTTACAGCCTCTTTGGAAAGAGAATTAGTGGTTTCTTATAAAGTTAAACAAACAGTTACCATGTGACCTAGCAAAACCCCCACTAGCTATTAACCCAAGTGAAAAGAAAACACAAAACCCTGTATACAGATGTTTATAGCAGAATTATTATTAATTACCAAAAACTGGAAACAATCCAAATGTCCCTCATTTGGGGATGGATAAACAAAAATGGGTACAGACACACAATGAAATACTACTCAGAAATATAAAGGGATAAAACTATTGGCTCACACTGGGAGGCTGAGGCAGGTAGATCTCTTGAGGCCAGGAGTTTGAGACCACACTGGCCAACATGGGGAAACCCTGTCTCTATTAAAATACAGAAGTTAGCCGAGCGTGGTGGTGCATACATGTAATACCAGCTATTCAGGAGGCTGAAGCATGAGAATCGCTGGAACCCAGGAGGTGAAGGTTGCAGTGAGCCGAGATCATGCCACTGCACTCTAGCCTGGGTGACAGAGTAAGAGACTCTGTCTCAAAAAACAAAACAAAAAACTATTGATGAATAGTGGATGAATCTCAAATGACTATGCTTAAGTGAAAGAGGCCAGACTCAAAAGGCTATATGATTCTATTATAGGACATTAAGGGAAAGGCATAACTAGGAATAGAGAATAGACTGCCAGAGGTTAGGGGTCGGGGAAGAGCTTAACCACAAAGGGGAAGCACAGGAGGACTGGCTGGGGCTGGAGGAGATGCGAGGGGAGGTGCTAAGATTGTTTTGGATCTTAACCAGAGTTGGTTATATCATTTTTTGCATTTGTCGAAACTTGTTCTTCTACCAAAATAGTGAATTTTTACTAAATATAAATTAAAAGGAAATTTTAAAAGAAATTAAAATGTTACACATATTTGCTAGAAAATAAATTTAAAACAATTCAAAACTACATAAAGTAGAAGACTCCCCTCACTGCTTTCAACCCCAAATCTTAGAGATAAACTTACAGAATTGTTCCTATGTATGTATATATATGACCTAAATCCAGTCATATGTATGTTAATCTATTGAAATATATGCTTACAAAATGCTTATTTTACAAAATATAAATGTGTCACATTATTTCTTCTGAATGGATAGCCAAAAACCCTAACACCATATATTGACTAGTTCAGTGACTTAAAATGGCAGGGTTAAGATACAGTAAATTCCCAAAGAAACGAAGTTGGGAATTTTTGCTCATCAGAATTCTGAGAGTCTGCTGGGGAATTTCCATCCACAGAATTCTGAGAATCTCCTGCTCTCCAGAAAAGCAGCCAAACTGGGGAAAAAACTACCCTTCCCAAGGGCTGCCCTCTGTGGAGGTGGTCACAAACTGGGAACACAATGTATGGGGGGCAGGGAATGGGTGGGGGAAGAGAAAGTTAGAAAACCACAAGGACCAGAGAGATGGGGACACATTTATAGAGACTGCCGTGAGTTTGCACCTTGCGGGAGAGTGAAGGCTATTTAGAGAAGATTTCTGGAAAATATTTTAGGGAGTATACTTTGTGAAATCCATGAATATACTCCTTTAAGAACAAGTAAAAGAAAGATCTTCATGTTCAAGGCTTCCATAGTCAGATTTCTGTTTTACATCCACTAGGCCATATGGGGCCCTAGAAATAGTTGGGTTATATTATGTATACATGGGTCTATTCCCAGATTCTGTTCTGTTCTACTGAACTAATATATGGTCCTATTATAGGATCACTCCACTTTAATGACTGTGGGTTTTTAGGGAGTTTTCTTATCTGGTAGAATGAGTCCCCCTCTTTAGTCTTCTTACAGAATTTTCTTGGCTATTGTCATTAATTTATTTTTCCAGTTGAACTTTTGTTTTTTTTCCTTAGAGACAGGATCTCCCTCTGCCACCCAGGCTGGTGTATAGTGGTGCAATCATAGGTCACTATAACCTTGAACTCCTAGGTTCAAACGATCCTCCTGCCTCAGCCTCCCAAGTAGCTGGGACTACAGGCACATGCTACCACACTCCATTTTTTTTAGAGGCGGGCTCTCACTGTGTGGTTCAGGCTTGTCTCAAACTCTTGATCTCAAGTGATCCTTCCACCTCAGCCTCCCAAAGTGCTGGGATTACAAGTGTGAGCCACCGTGCCCGGCCTCCAGTTGAACTTTAGAAATCAATGTGTTAGACTCTAAAGAAAACAAGTCCCATTAAAAACTTGATTAGAGTTACACTAACCTTACAGATTAATTTATAGAAATGACTCTACTGGTGATCCTGTCCTTTAGCAGGCTGAAAAGCAATTGCTGGTTATTTAAAAATGACTTCTAGAGATTTGGGCAATTTGGTTCCATAAAGCTTAAACCTAATGAAAAATCTTCATGGGGGAAAAAAAAAACAACTTCTGATAACTAATAGTTACTTAAAGCAACATCCTTATCACCCATTGTTTCAGCAATCTTGACCCAATGTTCTGATGCAAATTCTGCTCTAAGAGTGTACTCTCCCCTACTGGCTGAGAGCACTCTCCTGAAGTTGGAGGTGCACACACAAAGCTGCTGTGATGCTGAGAAACATTTCAGAATCTTAAAAGGACCACCATTGTCAGTAAATGGAATCGCAATGAGGCACTGTCTTGAGCTCTTGGTATTTGATATGTGTCTCTAAAGTTCAGAAGAACAGGCACGGCTGGAATGGGAGTTGGTGGGTAATGTGTATGCTACAAACCACTGGATCTCCTGAAAAGCAAACCCATGGGGAGCAGAAAAGTGAGACAAAATATACTTGAGCCAGCTGCTTGCTGTCTTTTCTAATTTTAATATATGACTTGATTTCCAACAAAGTAGCATTGACCCAGAGCTTTAATTTCACAAAGTGCTTGCATTCCAACATTTCCTACTCTTGCAAAAAAGTACTGTGAAATGAGTTCCACCATAAATCTGTATTTTGACTAAAAATCAAACCCAGGTTTTAAAAACAGTGCAAAATTATAAATTAACGCATACATTAGGAGACACTTTGGTTACTGAGAAGACAGATAACGTACAACTCTAAGTATGTCTTTCTCTTTCCTGAGAATTATCACAATGTGAAAATGTTGACTGGGGACAGCTGCCCTGCTACCCTAGATCGTTTACATACACTTGTGAAATTCAAGCACATTATCTGCTACTGAGAGTGTGATGACTGTAATAAACCAAAGACATTGTTTAAACATACGCAGTTTTAGTTGACAAAAGGGGCGTCAACATGACCCCATGGAACACATTTTCTAATAGTTGTTTTTCTTCAACCAATCCCCCTAACCAATGTTTTCCTCTAGGATGGAGATCACATAACTGTGTGTATCATTTACCTAGAAATACTTCCCTGCCAAATGTTCGGCCTTTTTGAGAATCTGTTTTTGGATTCTGGAAAACCTGAGTACATGAGTGGCTGGCGAATGCCGGGGACATCCAGGGAGCTTGGGGAGATGTGGAACATTTGGTAGGCTAAACAGAGTCTTTTCAGTCGTGCTGGTTCTGAAAGCTGTCAGTGAACTCGTGCATGTAAACATGCTTGGGCCAGGCATGTACCCACTCCAGGGTTGCTGCTTCCTGGCACAGCTCCTCCATCTAAGTCCTCCTTCATGGCAGAAGCCAGATGCCCACAGCTACAGCCATACTTGAACCTCAGAGCAAAATCCCCCAAGTACAGTTTCTGCCCTCACACACCTCCAGTGGGCTTCTCTTCCATCCTCCAACATTCTAGTCCCCAGATTGACTCTCCACACCCACATTTCCGGTTTACACAAGCAAGGGCCAAAGGTCTGAATGGATAAGAATTTCTAAGCTGCCTGCTTGACTGATTTACATTGCAGGAATGTGTGACCTATATACACACAGAAAGCTTCAGAGAGACGTAAACACACACACACAAAGACACAGGTTCTGAAGTATGCAGATAACCTGGAAGACGGGCGCCATGGACAACTGGGCAGCTATAGCTGAGTTTCCTAGAAAAAAAACATAAAATCACCCATACCGAAGTATTCCCCTAAGCTCCCATTCCTACCAACTGGCTGGTAATTTGGGGTAGTGGAAAAAATAGGGCCTCTATTCCTGACTCACGCAGTGACCCTGATGAGCAGGTTACCAAAACTTTCTTAGTTTCAATGTCCCATAAAGTCAGGCCAATAACAGTTCTCCCTGCTAGATTATTGTGAGGATGAAAGGTATTAATGTATCTGAAGTACCCAGGGGGCACTTGGTTCCCTTTCTTTCCCTCCCTTCACTTAGTTTCATGATGCTTGGTGATTGAGCCAAATTAGATTAATTTTCTTATCAAGAAAGCACACCTACTTGTGAAGCATGCATACATATCTTCTTATGCTCTGTGCATTCACATGCAAAGCGAGATTTTAGCAATAGCAGAGTCAGCCAGTTTCTCTCTGCTCAGTGGAAGGCTTCCAATGCCCTTGCAGCCATGTACCAAGCCTGACAGCAACCAGGGAGCTCGGAGAAGTCAGCAGAAAAGCTCACCTGGCGGACATCTTCCTAAAACCACCAACACTCCCAAATAGTTACTTTGGTTTAGTAGATCTGTTTAAAAAAAAAAAAAAATCCACAGAAAAGTTTGAAAGTCCCAAGGCACAGCCCTTCTCAAGGCTGGTAACAGGCAAGGAAGGATGGAGTTGGGGTCACAAGACAGAACCAAAGTCAATTTTTAAAAACTGCAGGGAGGGGCCAGGTGTGGTGGCTCATGCCTATAATCCCAGCACTTTGGGAGGCCAAGGCAGGTGGATCGCCTAAGGTCAGGAGTTCAAGACCAGCCTGGCCAACCAACATAGCGAAACACCATCTCTACTAAAAATACAAAAATTAGCCAAGCGTGGTGGTGCATGCCTGTAATCCCAGCTACTTGTGAGGCTGAGGCAGGTGAATCGCTTCAACCCAGGAGACGGAGGTTGCAGTGAGCTGAGATCGTGCCACTGCACTCCAGCCTAGGAAACAGAGTGAGACTCTGTCTCAAACAAACAAACAAACAAACAAACAAACATACAAAACCTACAGGGAAAACAGATACAGAGTGGTTAAAGTAAGTTACTTTGCCCTGTCTTATGCTGAGAGCGAGCTGCGTTAAGGCAGAGCTGAGTGTTGGTGGTCACCAGACATGAAAGTTCCATGACCGTGTCCCCATACACATAATCTGTAAGCCTAGGAGAAAGGAGGACAGAGGGAGGGATGAAATACAAAGAGATTCTGAGTAGCCTTTTAACTGTGATTCACCAAGTTTCTAGTCCAGCAAGAGTGAATGAAACAGATGCACTCTCTACAGATTCCAGCTTTGTGTGACTGAAGAAAACAGAAAACGTTTTAAGAGGCCAACACAAAGGCTGACAAAATGCCTTAGCCATTAACTACCTCTTTAAAAAAAAAAAAAAAGAAAGAAAGAAAAAAGAGGAGGGAAGGGTATTTTGTGAATTAAATGTAAATGAATTAGAAACACGGAATAAATGTATTCTAAAATCCACATTAGACTACCATGATAGAGACTCTGGAATAACCCTCTAGTTCAATAAAAACTTAAGAAGGTTACAAAGGTTTAAAAATGAAGGGCAGAGAGGTGGAGTGGGGAGAAAAGATTAGGGAGATTCAGAAAAATGAAGAAAGTTTGGAAAATAAGCAAAGGACATCAGAGGGACCTTGGAAGGTGATGGCTTCACACCTTCTTTTCAGATTCTTCATTCTGCAGAGACAAGCCAAGCCTTATCACCTTATCCCTGCACTATCACTAGCACTGTAGACACCCACAAAACCACTCAGCAATGCTGGGAGCTAGGGGAGATCAATTAACTAACCCAACAGGTAGGTTTCTAGACTTTTCCATGCTGCCTAAAATGTCACATCACCTAATTCGGTCATCACCCAGCCTGCAGCCTCCACCACCCTTCACCTCCATTGGTCAATGAGCACATGGACATGGCGTGGTCGTTCTCCTCCCGGCCATGCTGTTTTCCATATACACCCACACCTGCTTTCATCCATGCTTCACCAGCACTCCCTGACGGAAAGCTGCCAAGAACAGCTGCTGTTTAGTACAAAGACAGAATTAATCACTCCTACCTTCATGCACCCACACATTCTGTTTGTGTCCTTATTCACTCTTACTTAATTAAAACCTTGAATTAGGATTTAAGTTGTTTACCCATCTGTTTCTCACGAGATTGAAAACTTCTTTAGGAAAAAAACAAATTTGAAACTCCATCTTCCTGGTGCTTAACTCCATGCTCTGTTGCATTGATTTTACGTGGAATCAGGATATCAGGGCTGGAGATGTGGTTCTGACTTTTGGGCTCTACGACCTTGGTCATATTTCAAAGCTTCTGTTTTCTCTTCTATAAAGTGGCAATACTAACACTTCTCTACAAGCTTGTTCGAGGATAACATTGGAAATGAGTAGGAAAGACAATGAAGAACTATTCCAAAAAAGGCACTGATTTTTTTCAAACACCCAACTTAGCAGACCCAATGAATGTTCCATACTGTAAAGATGTCTCTATTCACTAAGAAGTCACCACACTGCTTTGTTGTGCTAACCTCATCCATCCCTCTGCCTCACACCTTGTGCTCAATCATTTCTAGCTGACATCCTGGCGTTCACGGAGGCAAAGTCTACACATAAAATTTCCTGGGAGGAATCCTCTGGTTCACTGTCATCATCATTAGGGAACTCTGTTGAACAGCTACTCTGCTCTGTGCCGACTGGTAGAGACAGGAAGAGAAGCAATTTCTGATCTCTGCCCTCAAAAAACTAATTATTTAAAGGTAAAGAGGGAAATTAAGAAACATGTGGCAAAGACTGAGTGATGTAGGAACTGTAGGAACTCAGGGCAGACTGCTGGGTTCTAGAGTACAGTGCCTGGAGATGGAGTGAGCTGTGAAAAGAGCAGGAGCTGGGTTACAGGAGGGGAAGGAAGGGATGGATTCCAGAGGCACTGTCAAGGAAAACCCAACAGTATCTGGAAACCACCTGCAGGGTGGGGAGAAGACAGGCAGACACACAGGAAGAGGAAGACTCAAGACCCTCGCGGTGACTGCTGGATTTGGGGCCATTGAGAAAAATCTGATGTCTGCAATGTGGGAATGTTTTGGGAGAAAACATGAGGCTTACAGTTTGAAGTGACAATCACACACCCAAGTATCAAAGACAGTCAGACAGTCACAAGCTGATGCTCCCCAGAAGGGCTCTGAGATGAATGCATAAATTCACAGAAAGCCAAAGTTGAAGGGTTGAAAGCAGAATTCATCTCCCAAGAAGAAAGATTTAAGAAACAGAGGATGGGCCGGGCACGGTGGCTCATGCCTGTAATCCCAACACTTTGGGAGGCCAAGGTGGGAGGATCACAAGGTCAGGAGTTTGAGACCAGCCTCGCCAATATGGTGAAACTCCATCTCTACTAAAAATACAAAAATTAGCCGGGCATGGTGGTGGGTGCCTGTAGTCCCAGCGACTCGGGAGGCTGAGGGAGGAGAATGGCGTGAACCCGGGGGGTGGAGGTTGCAGTAAGCCAACTGCACTCTAGCCTGGGCAACAGAGCGAAACTCCATCTCAACAGCAACCAAAAAAAAAAAAAAAAAGAGAGAGAGAGAGGAAGAGACAGAGGATGAAAGACTAGACCTTGGAGTACATCTTCATCAACAGGGCTGGAAAAGGAAATCATCAATAGAAGAGACAGACATTATATAGCCTAAGAGGCAGTAGCAGAAGCCAGAGAGTACAGGACCAATGAAAATGGCCAAAGAGAATTTCAAGAATGATAAACATTCAACAAGGTTACTCATTAACCTTTTCACATACGTTTTGAAACTTTCCCCCCTTCTCTATGGACCTGGAAGTGGACTATAGTCCTGGTTTAGGAATCTCCACCAGGCATGCTGAGGAGATGTGCTAATGGCAGGGCACTGGACCCAGTTACCAGAAAAAGCCACTGGAGATTACCTTTCTGCACATGGCCCCCTGGGTCCACAGGCAAGTTCCTGATTACCCAGAAGGAAAATTCATCTGCCAAACTCAGAATATTTTATACAAAAAAAAAAAAAATGTAATTTTAAAAATCCAGTCTGGGCTGGGTACTGTGGCTCACACCTGTAATCCCAGCACTTTGGGAGGCCGAGGTGGGTGGCTCACAAGGTCAAGAGTTCAAGACCAGCTTGGCCAACATGGTGAAATCCCGTCTCTACTAAAAATACAAAAATTAGCCCGGCATGGTGGCAGGTGCCTGTAATCCCAGCTACTTGGGAGGCTGAGGAAGGAGAACTGCTTGAATTTGGGAGGCGGAGGTTGCAGTGAGCCGAGATCATGCCTGGCAACAGAGCAAGATTTCGTCTTGAAAAAGGAAAAAAAAAAATCCAATCTGATTTCATTCTTTTCCCTACACATTCTAATCCTGACTTAAATCTCTTTATGGCTTGCCTTAGTTGCAAAGAATTAAAAACAAAGGGAGATAAAAGAGAATAAAATCTGGCCGGGCACGGTGGCTCATGCCTGTAATCCCAGCACTTTGGGAGGCCAAGGCATGTGGATCACCTGAGGTGAGGAGTTCGAGACCAGCCTGGCCAACATGGTGAAACCCCACCTCTATTAAAAATACAAAATTAGCTAGGCGTGGTGTTGGGCACCTGTAATCCCAGCGACTTGCGAGGCTGAGGCAGGAGAATCACTTGAA
>NW_012109086.1:868756-872521 GCF_000951045.1 Mandrillus leucophaeus
AAAAAAAAGAAAAGGAAGAAAATTTAACTAAATAAATGCATAAAAGACAGACCAGGTCCTTGCCCACCTTAGGGTCTAGCCAGGATGGCAGATGATTTAAAAAGTAGTAGTGCAGGTGCTATAAAGAGTATTTAGGGGCTGGGCACAGTGGCTCATGCCTGTAATGTTAGCACTCGGGAAAGATGAGGCTGGAGATCATTTGAGGCCAGGCATTTGAGACCAGCCTGGCCAACATAGCAAGACCCCATCTCTATGGGGAAGAAAAAGAGTATTCAGGAAGATCTAACCACGTATAGGCTGTCAGGCTTCTCCTGAAAGAGTGGCATTTAACTGACATTCTAGGAATGAGGTTAGCTGAGATTCCAATCTGAGACAAACTGAATGATAAAAAGCAACAGGTAAAAGTTTAAGATATGCCAGTATAAAAGTAGACAAATTTGCCGAATTATAACTGTCCAAAAAAAAAAAAGTAAAACCAAAAACCTCAGGAGTAGAGAAAACAGCGGAAAAGGCATTTGTGCTTCATTTCACCTTCTGATGTTGGAATTGGTTCCGCAGAGTAAGGACAAGCAGGAAGAGCTCTCTGCTGGAACATGAAGGCAAGTCGTTAAACTGGAGCACCTGCAAACAGACCAGTGTCTGGCAAGGCCCCCAAAATATAGTCAGTGATCGGAAGATTTCCCATGGCTGTGATGACTGGCATCATACAGGCATTTCCATCAGGACATTTCCATGTCACACAGTCAGTTGTATGACTTCTATGGAATCCCGCTGATTTTCTCTTTTTCGTGTTCTATTAATTTCTAATAGACGTGTATCCTTAGTGGTTATGCAGCTAATGCACACAGGGGCCATAAACCTATGTTGCAAAAAGGATTCCAACTTCGAAGGCATCTACCTGTTGAAGTAAGAAGGAAAGGGAAGGTCTGTGTTTGACGGAAGGATCTTGTTGGATAGAATGAGAGCTCCTCTCCCTTTCTCTTTTATTTACGCTGTTAAGAACAAATGGCAGCCAGTGTATCCCCAAACAGTTGAGGGAAAATTTTTACACGAGACGTCAATATTTACTCATGTTTGAGTCTTCCTCTTGAAGACACTACTATAATAAGGGGTAACCATAGGAATAACAGCAATAAGATTTTGCAACACAATGCACATCAGTTCGCAGACCATGGTATCCACCTGGCTACCAGCACCAAAGACAGTTGCTCCCCACAGCAAGAAGGCCTTTCTCTTTCCCTGCACGGAGCCAAATTCTGTCTGTGAAGGTTGAACTCTGGCCTTGACAACCCCATTACACTTGCTCAGCCTCTGGGCCACAGTGAGGCCTTTCTTGCTCTGAATATTCCTCATCAGTAAATGAGGGAATGAGATGATTTTGAAGGTCCCTTTTTGATACCAAGGTACAATGATTTTATGAATAATATCACACTAGAAAACAATGTGTCTCTCTAATATTTCTCAACTGCATTTAAAGTCTTTGCCTTTTACTTCTGTCTCGCACAGGGTTCTTCCTGTACTTCGTACAGGATATCAACTGAACAAATATTAGCTGAATACGTGCGCAAAGAACAAAATATTAATGCATGCATATAAACTTCTCCAGCTCTGCTCAATTATCTCAGTGCACAAGGAAGTGAGGTAATAAACTATAAACTATGTACTTACCTGATATTCCCATGGGTGTACCATACACAATTGAGACTTTGAGATTAGGTGACTTATACCTAATAACACACTAAATAACAGAACACAGATTATTTTTTCTAATCGAGTCTTTGATGGATGAGGCAGAGGGCATTAAACAAAGTCACACAGAAGAAAGCTGAGGTCTGAAATAGAAACAGAGCTCAGGCCTCCAGAGGAGGGCGAGTGTTGGGTTCACATCGCTGTATTGCCTTTCTGGGCAAGAGCCACCAAATACTGAGTGCTTGCACGGCCTCGCGTTCTCATTTTCCTCCTTCATGTGGTCTATTTTGGGGAGAGCTTGAGTGTATCCGAGTTTCACAGCTAATGGTCTGATGTATTAACACCCAATCCAAAAAGCTTCTGCTTGGAAAATTTCCCCAAATTTGGCTAATATGTGTTTAGGAGGAGAGGGGGAAAGGAACAGTAGACCTTGGATTGCATTGCAACCCAAAGGCCCACAACACTGACACTGATTTGTTCACTAAAAAATAATACTGATAGGCCGGGCACAGTGACTTATGCCTGTAATCCCAGCACTTTGGGAGGCCGAGGTGGGTGGATCACCTGAGGTCAGAAGTTATAGAGACCAACCTGGCCAACATGGCGAGACCTCATTTCTACTAAAAATGCAAAAATTAGCCAGGCATGATGGCTCATGCATATAATCCCAGCTACTTGGGAGGCCGAGGCATGAGAATCGCTTGAACCCAGGAGGTGGAGGCTGCAGTGAGCCGAGATCCTGCCACTGCACTGCAGCCTGCACGACAGAGTGAGACTCCATCTCAAAAACAGCAACAATAATAATATTGCTAGTAATGCTGCACCTGTGGTGAGGGCCTCAGAAGCGTCAACCGCTCACAAGCTGAGAGGCTTGACAAGCCGCTAAATCAGCCTGTTGTCTCTTAGATTCCCCCACAAGTCTCAAGGCCAAGGACAGAGGGACAAAAGGAAGGAAAGTTCACTGGGCACCACTACGGGCTGGACTTTGCACATACATCTTTCACTCCACACAAAAATTATCCAATGATGAGGTCACATATCTGGGATTTGAACAGAAGTCTGTTTGATTCATGGCCATCCTCCTTTAAGTATATATCATGCTACCTCCCAAAATTCTAAAATAAAGTCAGTCCTCACTTAATATTATAGAAAGGTTCTTGGAAACTTCGGCTTTAAGTGAAACGACATATAAGAAACCAATTTTCCCACAGGCTAATTGACATAAACAAGAGTGAAGTTCCTACAGTACGTTTCTAGTGACAAAAAATACCAAACTTCTAAACAGAGACAAAGACATTTCTAATATTAAACACTGAAATAAATATGAACTGTAGAAACATTGAAGAATGATTAATAAAATCAAGTAGGGTAAGTATTTACCCAGTTATTCCAGTTCAGGGGTGCAGGTGGCTAGAGGCTGTCTCAGCAGCTCAGGGTGCCAGGTGGGGGCCGGCCCTGGACAGGACATCCCCCATCGCAGGGCACACTCACATGTACACCCACGCTCACTCACACTGGAACCATGTAGGCACGCCTGTTCACCTCATGCGTGCAGCTTGGGGATGTGGGAGGAAACTGAAGGACCCAGAGAAAACCCACGCAGACACGGAGAGAACATGCAAACTCCACACGGACAGTGGCCAGGCCAAGATTCATTTTTTTCATCAACATTATAATGAAACAACATTGAATGAAACGATGTTGTTTGAGGACTTTCTATACAACTTACTAGAGGCTTTTCTTTCTGACATTCTGTCTTCCAGGCAGCTGACGTGCCTTCCAACATAGTGAAAACCTTGTAAGGTGTGTTAATGAGCTATGCCAGGCGTTGGTTACACCACATGAGAATAGGCCCCCATAATTCTCGTGACAGGGTGTCCAATTCCCAAAAGAAAAAGGCAGTATAAAGGATATGTTTTCATTTCTGTGATAAAGATCACATCAACTTTTTCTCAATAGGAAACTATGTTTCAATGTAGAAATTTTCAAACTGTAGAAATGTATACACCAAAGAAAGCTACGTATGTTCCCACATACAGAAAAACTAAGCGACTTGTACAAGATAAAGGAGGCCCT
>NW_012109086.1:872571-908487 GCF_000951045.1 Mandrillus leucophaeus
TTTCACAGCTAATGGTCTGATGTATTAACACCCAATCCAAAAAGCTTCTGCTTGGAAAATTTCCCCAAATTTGGCTAATATGTGTTTAGGAGGAGAGGGGGAAAGGAACAGTAGACCTTGGATTGCATTGCAACCCAAAGGCCCACAACACTGACACTGATTTGTTCACTAAAAAATAATACTGATAGGCCGGGCACAGTGGCTTATGCCTGTAATCCCAGCACTTTGGGAGGCCGAGGTGGGTGGATCACCTGAGGTCAGAAGTTATAGAGACCAACCTGGCCAACATGGCGAGACCTCATTTCTACTAAAAATGCAAAAATTAGCCAGGCATGATGGCTCATGCATATAATCCCAGCTACTTGGGAGGCCGAGGCATGAGAATCGCTTGAACCCAGGAGGTGGAGGCTGCAGTGAGCCGAGATCCTGCCACTGCACTGCAGCCTGCACGACAGAGTGAGACTCCATCTCAAAAACAGCAACAATAATAATATTGCTAGTAATGCTGCACCTGTGGTGAGGGCCTCAGAAGCGTCAACCGCTCACAAGCTGAGAGGCTTGACAAGCCGCTAAATCAGCCTGTTGTCTCTTAGATTCCCCCACAAGTCTCAAGGCCAAGGACAGAGGGACAAAAGGAAGGAAAGTTCACTGGGCACCACTACGGGCTGGACTTTGCACATACATCTTTCACTCCACACAAAAATTATCCAATGATGAGGTCACATATCTGGGATTTGAACAGAAGTCTGTTTGATTCATGGCCATCCTCCTTTAAGTATATATCATGCTACCTCCCAAAATTCTAAAATAAAGTCAGTCCTCACTTAATATTATAGAAAGGTTCTTGGAAACTTCGGCTTTAAGTGAAACGACATATAAGAAACCAATTTTCCCACAGGCTAATTGACATAAACAAGAGTGAAGTTCCTACAGTACGTTTCTAGTGACAAAAAATACCAAACTTCTAAACAGAGACAAAGACATTTCTAATATTAAACACTGAAATAAATATGAACTGTAGAAACATTGAAGAATGATTAATAAAATCAAGTAGGGTAAGTATTTACCCAGTTATTCCAGTTCAGGGGTGCAGGTGGCTAGAGGCTGTCTCAGCAGCTCAGGGTGCCAGGTGGGGGCCGGCCCTGGACAGGACATCCCCCATCGCAGGGCACACTCACATGTACACCCACGCTCACTCACACTGGAACCATGTAGGCACGCCTGTTCACCTCATGCGTGCAGCTTGGGGATGTGGGAGGAAACTGAAGGACCCAGAGAAAACCCACGCAGACACGGAGAGAACATGCAAACTCCACACGGACAGTGGCCAGGCCAAGATTCATTTTTTTCATCAACATTATAATGAAACAACATTGAATGAAACGATGTTGTTTGAGGACTTTCTATACAACTTACTAGAGGCTTTTCTTTCTGACATTCTGTCTTCCAGGCAGCTGACGTGCCTTCCAACATAGTGAAAACCTTGTAAGGTGTGTTAATGAGCTATGCCAGGCGTTGGTTACACCACATGAGAATAGGCCCCCATAATTCTCGTGACAGGGTGTCCAATTCCCAAAAGAAAAAGGCAGTATAAAGGATATGTTTTCATTTCTGTGATAAAGATCACATCAACTTTTTCTCAATAGGAAACTATGTTTCAATGTAGAAATTTTCAAACTGTAGAAATGTATACACCAAAGAAAGCTACGTATGTTCCCACATACAGAAAAACTAAGCGACTTGTACAAGATAAAGGAGGCCCTATTTGGAGAGGTGTCTCCCTGCCTGGAAGAAAGAAGGCAGCCTAGTTTCAGTGCCGGGAAGAAGAGGGCAAATCGTTGTGTTTCCTGGGGAACCGCTTGGGCTGAAATAACATGACATTCTGAAATCCATCGAACGCAGAAATAATGACCCCATTACCAAGTCCAAAGAACTGAGCCAAGCCACACCCATGGGCAGAGAACTCAGATTGGCAGCCAGCTGTTCAGGTATTTTCTCATTTTCCATGAGCCATTTCCTTATTGACCACATGAGAAGTAGCCTTTTTATAGAACTTGCAACCATTACGCCTAGAGATAGACATCAATAGTGCTTTGGGTTTCCCCTAATTAGTCAATTTACTTCCTCAGCTGGTAACAAGCTACCAAATGTGGTACAAAACAAAATGCAAAAACAAATAAATGCTTCCTTTTCTCCCTAGATTCTAAGCTTAGGGTTACAGGGTCAAAAATCATCATTCTCTCTACAGAAAGACAAATAAGGTCAATAAACTGCAGTGTCGAATTTTACCAAGATTATTTCGAAGCACAGAGTTTTAAACTATCTTGATTTTAAAATGTAGGATCTCTTCTGCCTACTTAATAAGATGGATATGAGGACAAAGTTTTGAAATTGTATCAGAAAATAGAAACTTACAAAATGACATGTAATATCTGACATATTTTATTTTATAGGCACTATTGTAAACTGCGAAGGCCATACAAATGGAGGCTACTGTTATTATCTGACAGAGGAACTCTGGACTAGCACAATCCTTCGCCAAACATCTCCTCTCTTGCAGTCAACATCGGAGAACCCAGTTCCCACACCAAGTAACCAACACAGACTCTGATTCTGCAGCAGACCTACACCCCCCAACAGCTGCAGCGTGCTTTCATCTCTGCTATTCAGGTTTGGCACAGAAAAGAGGATTTTTGACAAAAGCAACTTTTAGGCCCTGAAAGAGAAGCGTTTAAAGTGCAGTTTGCCCTGCAGGCACGCGTTCCTTTCATTGGGCCCCAGCTCTCTTCTAGTGACCCAAGCCCACCACTCTCCATCCAGCTGCCACCTGATCCTTTCAGGAAAGATCTGCCTTCCCTCCTCACCACGCAGCTGAGAGCAGGAGATAAGAAATATTCAGGGGACGTGGCCTCCCTGTCCTGGGGAATGGAGTTTAGTCAGGGCAAAGCAGTGACCCTTCCCATCTAGCTGTGTCCATTTGCTTATCCCACAACTTAGCAAAGCACTGGCAGAAGACAGGAGCGCTGTAATGTCTTTTAAAATAAAAATAAAGACACTGGATAGATGTACTCCTACGATACTCCAAAAGCCTCCAAAAATAGCCTCAAGCGGCCGCCGAATTACACTAAGCCAAAATCTCAGTGGAAACCATCCATCCAGGTGGTTACATTTGTGGGTCCATAATGAAGCTATCAGAGTCAGGTTCAAGTTTTCACATCTCTAAGGTAGTATTTAAATATCAACTAAAGGTGACAACTCATTAGCCCATTCATTACTCATTAGAACTTCTAGCAGGTCAGAGTTCAAGGAGGAAATGACCAGCCCCTAACAGATGAACAAACTCTAAGCATTTTTAACGGACTCTACTATTTCTTAATATTCTGAACTAGTAAAAGCTAAAAATCCTTAGTGTCAAGATTCTTTGGGCATCATAGTCAAAGATAATCCACTGGAAACAACTCCTTCCTCCTAAGAAATTTCTGGGAAAGTGTCTGTAGGAAGAGGTTGTCATGCCAAACTTTTCCATGCCCAAGCACTGTTCCTCTTACTTCTCAACACACTAACATTCTGGTAGTCTTTCTCAACCAACATTCCCGCCTCCGCCCCCTAACCACACCCTACTCACTCCTCAACAACCACCGAGTGTCAAGGCTAGGTAAACAATCTATGACACAATTCCCAAACACTACAAGATGAAATGGCAAAACTCAAGTCACAGTGCTAAGATTTAAAAAGCACATCCATACTTCCTCCATGTACCAGCCCCTGGCCCTGAACACACCTGAAGGCCAAGTTCGAAGGCCTTGCCTTTCAAGTGCCCACACAGAGAACAGCCAGCCCATCCAATCCAGTCCTTCCTGTAAGAGTCAAAGATGAAACAGGGGTCTTCAAAAGGAATCCATATCTCTGAAATTGCCTGAGTCATTCTCCGCGTGGACTCTGAGGAGCCTAAGAAGGGGGCTAAAAGCCCCAGTCACGTCAGATCCTATCAGAAGCCTCAGGAAACAGTGTCATTTGGAAGACAGGAAAATTAGTGGGACTGAAGTCACTAATTTGCTTCTAAAACACTTAGGATCATCTATGACTTCAGCTTAGACTTAAAGTGGAATGTTGGCACCTTTTCTTCAGGAGGAGGGATACAAAGGAAAGTTGGAGCAAGGGAAGAAAAGTTTATTAAATTAAGTCTTGATAAATATTTAAATGTATTTTGTGTAACACAGGATACATTCATTCCTTGGCCTACAACTCTTTGAGCAATCTAGTCTCAAGAAGGGGCCCAAGAAAGCTTCCAGGGCCCAGTGCTCTGTGATTTGGAAAATGGTTTGCAGCATCTGATGTTTCCTGGGGAGAAGGGAGACATACCAAAAGTAATGGGAGATGCATTTAATAGACAAGTTATGACCAGTGGACCCAGCAGAACAATCTTCATTGCTTATCCAAAATCTCTGAACCACTGTATGAAGAAAGCTTGCTGCCTGGAATAGTCCTGTAAGAGTATCCCCCATGGCATCCTGCAGGCTTTGCTGAAAAAATAAGGTGAAAGGCTTTTCTGATGGCTTCTGGGGCTTAAAGGGGGAAAGGACCAAGAGGAGAACTGGCCAGGCTGACCCCGTACAATGGAGTCATAGAAAACACCAAAGAATCTGTATTATTAGGCAACAAAAACACACCTGAAACTCATCACTATCATCAATAACACCATCAAAACAAGAGTCTGATTATAGGATCTATCATTGGGAGTAAACTGAGAAAGTTCCAAAGCACCAAAAGCAATCGTGCTTGTAAAATTTATAATGGGGGGGGAAAGGAGAGGATCATTCCAATTTTTATACTAAAATAGAAGATTTAAGATTAAATAAAAAGTGAAATAAATTAAAATTAAATTAACAGTACTAAAAAATATAAATGAGCAATATTGTACTACTTATCACAACTTTTAAAATGAGATGCTTAATGCCTAGAGCCAAAAAGAACAATGAGATCATTCATCCATTAATTACTATCTCATTATTTAAGAGTTTTATTGGCAGCACTGTTGTTCCCTTTAATTATTTTTGGCCTAAACTCTTTAGCCCTTATGAAAATCATTAGTAATAATGTATTTGGGCTTCTCATACCTAGCTGAGGTAGTATCTTCACATACCTTTGATGCCAGTCACAATGAAGGCACAGTATCTTTCTTAAGGAAACCCATGGCTACAATCACAACAGAGCCATCAACAGGCTCTGATTCACTCCCTGCTTCTCCCCACTGTCGTCATTTGCATGTCATGCTAATATGGGATTTGAGGACATGGGTTAGGTGTAACCATAGTGTTATGGAAGCCTAGGGAAAGGATTTATGGAAGTTTCTCATCTAAGACTTGGAGAGAATCTCACCCAGTAGAGAAAGGCCTTGAGATCTACACCCAACCTAGTGGCTATCATTAATACTAAAGAAAAGAAGGCAGGGGAACGGGGAAAAAGGTTTATTGGCATTCTGAGAAGTATTACCAGAGTCCAACATTAGAATGAAAGACTGTACTTATGTAATTCCTTTATCTCAGTAGCTCTTAGATAAGCCATATAAAACAGCTTAGTCACAGGGCCTAAATTAAATTATATCCAGAACTGAATTGAATCAAAGCTCATACAATACTTACAAGCCTAGAACTAATGTAGATAGAACTTAAACCAAATCAGAAAAAAATCACAATTCGCCTTTTCCTTAAAAGTCTCTGAAGAATGTATTAATACATTCTCAAACCTCCCTTCCTCACTGTAACATAAGGAAGTTCAAACCGATATCAAACCTAAATAACCCCTGAGCTATTACTGTCCTTTCTCATATCCCTGCTGTCTTAGAAACATTCTTCAAGGTGCCGATGACACCTTTCCCACCATTTTCCGTGCCACCCACCTCTCTCAGGCCCCTAAGCTTCATGCCTTGACCACTGAGATATCTTTTTACCTGGTTTCCCTGTCTCCGGTCTTTACGGTTTCCTAGAAAATGCTTTCCAACATTGTATTCCCTGCCTCAAAAACCTTCTGGACTCTCCAGTGTCCAGAAAACAAAGTTAAATTCCGTGAAATGGTAGTCGAAACCCCTGACAAATTGAACTGGGCCCCAATTCACCTTTCCAAGCAAATATCTACTCAGCATAACCTGCCACTTACTCAATATTCAAGAAATACGTTTGCCACACTCTGGCCTCTCTCTGCTGCCGACTCTGGTCCTACAGATAGTGGTTACAAGCCCAGCTCAAGAGCCATACGGCCCTGCTTTTGAGTTTGGCTCCACCACTTAATAACTTGCGTGGCTTTTGACAAATTTCTTTAAGTTTGATAAGCCTTGGTTTTTCTACCTGTAGAACAGAGAAAATAATAATGCATAGCTCAAAAATATATTGTGAGAATAAGATAATCCATGTAAATGCTTAGCACAGTGCCTGGGAAGTAGCATGTACTCATTATTCACTTTTTAAATTACGAAGTTAAATGAATTCTTTGCAGCTTTTTAAGGCAAAACTCAAATTCTACCTACAACTAGAAACTTTTTCCAAACATATCTAAGAATTTATCTTCAAACTCCTACTGCACTTAAGTTTCCAAATATAATTTAGCATCAAATAGCTCTCTGGTTCTTTTTAAGCTTTATAGTTTGGTTTTCCTCTACCTAAAATAGAAGTTTCTTGAGAACATATACTCTGTATTATTCTCCTCTGAACCTCTTCAGAACTTATTTTAGGGCCAGACACATAATTAATAGTCCCTAACTGAGGTAAGAGGTGGGACTCGGACACCGGACCAAAGTGACAACAGGGCTGCAAGAGGGCCGAGACAGAAGCAGTTTTCCATAAGACACACCCACCAGTGTGTGGCACGTCAGTTTTCCATTGCTATGGCAACACCTAGAAGTTACCACCCCTTTCCACAGCAATGACCAGATGACCCGGAAGTTACCACCCTTTTCCCAGAAATTTCTGCATAAATTGCCCCTTAATTTGCATATAATTAAAAGTGGGTATCAATGTGAGTGCAGACTGCCTTTGAGCTGCTGCTCTGGGCACACTGCCTGCTCTGCAAGGAGCAGGACCTCTGTTGCTGCTGTACACTGATGTTTCAATAATCATTGCTGTTTAATACCACTGGCTTGCCCTTGAATTCTTTCCTAAGCAAAGCTGAGAACCCTTCCAGGCTAAGTCCCAATTTGGGGTCTTGCCTGTCCTGAATCATAATCATTCCAAGTACCAAAGTAACTCCCTATCCAAAAGCATCTACCTATATTTTATAAACTACTTCTTTTTTTCTTTCCCTTTTTTTTTTTTTTTTCTTTTTGAGATGGAGTCTTGCCCTGTAGCCCAGCCTGGGGTGCAGTGATATGATCTTGGCTCACTGCAAGCTCTGCCTCCCCAGTTTACACCATTCTCCCGCCTCAGCCTCCCGAGAAGCTGGGACTACAGGCACCCGCCACCACGCCCAGCTAATTTTTTGTGTTTTTAGTAGAGACGGCTTTTCAGTCAGGATGGTCTCAATCTCCTGACCTCGTGATCCGCCTGCCTTGGCCTCCCAAAGTGCTGGGATTACAGGTGTGAGCCACCCCGCCCGGCCATAAACGACTTCTTTGGCACTTATAAACACTTTATATGTTGCTTAACTTTTGTATGTTAAATTTCAAGCTCCAACCGAGTCCCTCAAAAGGACAGGAGTCCTATCTTATATCTGATGCTCTTCCGGAAAGGCGCCATTCCTATGAGTCTCAATCCCAGCTGCAATCAAAAGACCTTGTGAGCTTTTAAAAAATATTAATGCTGAGGCTCCACCCCCAGAGATTCTAATTTAATTTGCCTGTGGCAGGGCCTGGTGATTCTATTGTGTAGCCAGAGCTGAGAAGTAACTCAGCACCCAGCACATATCAAAAGTCAACAAATTCTTGTTGACTTGCTAATTGGCAAATTGCAAACTATAATGAAGTCTCTCAGTGCTTCTGTCTTTGGGTATGTGAACGCTTTTTCTCCAAGCTTTTGTTTACATGGGCTTCATCCCGATTCTTACTATTTTCTTCCTGATATCATCCAGCCCATGAGCCCGCAATTCACTTACAGAATTGCCATGTAAGCAAAGCTCCCTTGAAAGTGCTACTTGCTGAGCAAAACTTCTTCATGTCCATGTTATTCTCAGTAATACCCACTCTGCTATTCTGTTTTTTTTTTTTTTTTTTTTTTTTTTTTTTTTTTTTTGAGGCGGAGTCTCGCTCTGTCATCCAGGCTGGAGTCCGGTGGCGCCATCTCGGATCACTGCAAGTTCCGCCTCCCGGGTTCATGCCATTCTCCTGCCTCAGCCTCCTGAGCAGCTGGGACTACAGGTGCCCGCCACCATGCCCTGCTCATTTTTTGTATTTTTAGTAGAGACAGGGTTTCACCGTGTTAGCCAGGATGGTCTCAATCTCCTGACCTCGTGATCTGCCCGCCTCGGCCTCCCAAAGTGCTAGGATTACAGGTGTTACCCACCACGCCTGGCCCACTCTGCTATTCTTTAGACACTCCGCTCCACATAGAGTGTCACCATAGCACCAACAGAGAGACTGGGACATCTGTGTATTACAGACCTATTTCAAGCCTGTCTAAGAATGTACTTGGAAAGAATCTCGTTATAATTCGGGCTTGGCTATACTGTGGCTGCACAGTGTATATTGTGAGGAGAACACGATTTCAATAGTTCAGGATCTGAAGAGGCTCTGGACCAGGCAGAGTCAGGCACAGCAGAGGGCGGAGAGTTTAATGGATGGCTGTGTGCAGAACTTTGGGGTGAACCCTGCTGTGACTCAGCCCTCTGAATCCCAGAAGCAGACATGTATCTTCACCCCACCTGCTGGCAGAAAACTGGGGGATTCTTCAGTGAAACCAAATGGCCACCACAAATGACCTCTTGGCCCTGGTGTTCATAGGTCCCCAACTAACAGCTTGCTCCCTGCCTGGACCCTACAGGGAGGTCTGCTGGTCCACAGGGTGTGCACATCTTCATTCATGCACACACACAGCCCCACACACCCCTCCCACTCAGTGTCTCAGAGCTTCATTCCTGCAGATAAAGAGACAGCCCAAGTCACTAAATATCTGAGGAAAGCTTCAAACATGAAAGATAGAAATCAAACAAACAGGTGGAAAAAAGGAAACTGGCATAATCAGAGGTAATTCAGGGAGTAGAAGAAAAACTTATAAAGAAAGCTATCATTAACATCCTCAGAGAGGTGAGAAAAAAATACTGTATTCAGGAAATAGTATGTGATTTCAAAAAGGAAACAATTCAAGAACAAGAAAGAACTTTTGGAAAATAAAAATATGATAGCTGAATTTTCAAAGTAGAAGACAGCTAAAAGATCAAATTGAGGAAAAAATAAAAAATAGATTAAAACACATGGATATCGAATATAATATTAACAATAGTAGAGCAAAGACAAATCTGTAGAAAGTAATATTAACAACAATACTAGGTACTGTTCTATAAACATTTTCTATTCATTTGTAAATGTACATTGACGTTTGACTTTTGTAAAAAGGTACTGTCGATAATTCCATTTTACAGATGAGGCTATTAAGGCCCATGTAAGTTAAGTCAAGGTTCTAAGATAGGACACAGAGCCAGAATACAAAGTAGAGAAATGGGAAGAGAAAGATAAGAAAATTAGTGGGTCAACCTAGGACTTGCAATATCCAATTGGTAGAAATTCCAAGAAAAAATATTGAAGGAAATTATAAATGAAAGACTATAGTAGAGTATTTCTTAACTGAAGGTGAATAAGATGAATCGGCCATCTTAACAATGAATGAAAAAAGACTCACCAAAATGCAGATCATTTTAAAGTTTCAGAAAACAGGATGGAAATCAAGTCCTAAAAGTTTCCAAAGAGGGGGGAAAAAATCAAACCAGACCACGTGCACTTTTGATATAATAATGAAAGCACAATAAACAGTTACTGGTAAAAGTTTCTCTCAGGCAGAACTTAACCTTTACCAGCTCTTCCAAAGTTACCAATCCTAAAAATGGTGAATGGACAGCAATTATCCCATCAAATATATTCACTTTTCACCACGTCATCTAAAAGATGTTCCTGTTTCATAAAAGAGAAACGAGTCTACGGTTCAGTCAGCTGGGGGGTGGGGGGGAATGTGTATGTGGTGGGGGGTGGCAGAGATCCTAGAATAGACCATTTAAAAACTGTGCTTGAGCCCTTAAAAAAAACAGACTGAAAAATTCACTAAAAGCAAGTACTTAGTTGCTTTACTTTTTAGTAGCATCCTAGTAGATAGACTATCTCTCACATCCTTAAACACAAGGCAGAGAATGGTGGGTGGGATGGAAAACATGAATCTCTCCCCTGAGAGAACATGAAATTTCAGAGAATGCTGACATTTGAGAGGTGGGGAAGTTATTCCATTATATTTCAGTTTGGAAAAGTAAATTAGCAAAGGGAGAGACAGATTGCTCAAAACTTCCATGATTTCTCTGACAGCTCTTGTATTATCATATGGGTATCTCCTGGCCCACGAGGTCTAAGTTATTCCGGAGTCTGGATGGTGAATCCCACTCCCCTTTGATTAGTTTGAGAGCAGCAAAGATCACAGCCCATCTCTTAGGGTTCAGGTTCAATCATATTCAACGGGTGTTTGCATGGAAACTTTCTCATGTAATAAATGGTCAAAAATATTTATTGAGCACCTGTGGTAGACAAAATAAACATGGTCTGCTCAAGGAACCTGCAGTCTAGAGAGAGAAAAATAAACAAATAATCCAATAAAGAAGTATATAAACAGATATTTAATCATAACTTGGAGTAAATACCCTACCATGAAAGAAATAAACAGGGTTCAGTGATGGAGCATGTCTGGGTGAGGTTGAGGGTGGGGAAGCCAAGATAGTCTCCAAAGAGGAGACATTTCAGAAGAAATCAAAAGGCTGAAAAGCACCAGCCAGAGAAAGACTGTTCCAGATAGTGGAAGAACATAGGTTAAGAACCAGAAACACAGAAAAGCTTAGTATGTTCTAGGAACAGCAAAGAGGATGCGGATGAAGCACAGCGAAGAGACAGGCAGGGCCAGGTCATGCAGGAACAACACTGACACACCATGAGCTAAACATCCCTGTGCGGGTTGATTAATGGCTATCTTCCAGGGCCTGTGAGGGGCTGTGGTCCTTGTTTTATTATTCCTTTTTCAATATTTTTACTAAAATGTGTCTAGAAACAAAAGGTATTCTATCAAATCTCATGTCACAAAACAAATAATGTATTGCATGACATAACCAGGATTTTTAAAGCTTAAAATGGACTAACATCAACAGAACCAAATATATCTTCCAGTGGTTTTCGGGAATCCAATCTCTTTAGCTTCTTCTCTTATCCCTGAATGTATTGTTCTAGTCCTTCTGTCAGTCCCCCAAATGCCCCAGACCTTTTCATGCCACACTCCTGCAAAGGTTGTTCTGTTTACCCGCTTCTCCTTCTTCACTTGGTTAGCTTTCATTTGTGCTCCAACCTTTTTTCTTTTTTTTGAGACAGAGTCTCACTCTGTCACCCAGGCTGGAGTACAGTGGTACGATCTCAGCTCACTGAAAGCTCTACCTCCCGGGTTCAAGCCATTCTCCTGCCTCAGCCTCCTGAGTAGCTGGGACTACGGGTGCCTGCCACCACGCCCAGCTATTTTTTTGTATTTTTTGTAGAGACGGGGTTTCACCATGTTAGCCAGGTTGGTCTCAATCTCCTGACCTGGTGATTGCCCCGTCTTGGTCTTCCAAAGTGCTGGGATTACAGGCGTGAGCCACCGCACCCAGCCTGTGCTCCAACCTTTAACACAGGTACCAAATTCTCCAGGGCGCTTCTCTGACCCCCGCCACACCCTCCTCCACTGCAAGTGAGGGGTAAGAGCCTTTCCTCCGTGTTTGACGAGCATCTTGCATGCATTTTTATCACATCCCTACCACACTGTATGGATGATTTCTGTTTATGCATGTCTTTCCTACTGGACTGAACTTAAGCCCAAAAACTGCATCTTAGTCCAGAAACATATTTTCGAAACAACATTTAGTAGAGTGCTGAATATTTAGTAGGTACTCAAAGTTTACTGAACTTTATTATCCACTAATAAGTATAATATGAAAAACATCTGATTTCACAGCTGTCTGTGAAGTGGGGATGAGTAAAACATGGGATTTGGGCTGATCCTAGCTCAAGTCCCAATGGAAGTGCAAAACATAGACTGTGCATAACGTGTTGTGCCCAATTTTGAAGTCAGGTTTTGAATGACATGTAACTGCAGAAGAGGGTATTGAGAACAGGGATGGGTTTGGAAACAATGTCATCTGAGGAACTGCTAATAGAACTAAATGAGCCCCTAGTGGGGGAAAACTGTGTCTTCTTCAACTTGTATCCCTAGTAAATGGCATCATACACAAAATAGGTGCTCAACTTAGGTTTCTCGAACGTGTTACATGAAGATGTAGGAGTTTGGTCTGATGTGACTGAGCAGGGTTATAGGAAGCTGTCCTCTCCACCAGCCGTATTCAAGCAGAGGCTGAGACCAACATGAGGCTCTGTAGGCTCTGTGGGTGAAGACTCTGCAGCATGCCGGAGGTTAAACAAGTGACTTCTGAGGTCCCATCCAGCAAGCTGTAGGACTTGAGTCTATACTGGAATATACGCAAGAGCAGAGGTGTTTGCCCAACAAATCCTAGAACATCCTTCCTGCAAACCAGTGTCAGCTTTGTTAATCAGCTGCCCACTGGGTGCTTCCAACTCCATGGGTTGGATACTTGAAAACAAAAGAAAGTCACAGTTGCATTTTTTAACCTGATTTTTTAAATCTTCCTATAAAACCGGTTCTTTAATTACTCCCGTGGTCCCTTTGCTCCCATTCTCTCATCATCATCATCATCATCATCATCATCATCAACTGTTTTATGTGAATCCAAAAACTGAGGGTCGATGTCCTAGTTTGTCATGAATGCAGGCTCAACTGAACTAAAGAGGCAGTTATGGACTCAATCACTGTTGAGGCTGGTTAGCCCAGGACTGGGGTTCCACCTCTTTCAGGGTCCCTTCTCAGATAGCAGAGTCTTAGGAGGTGCCTGCAGTGTCCTCCCTCCCCACCTCCCCAAGCACTGTCACAGCAGCCACCTCTCCTACGCTAGCTATGTTACTGCAATGCAACTGTTGCTTGCACATCTGTCTCCCCACTAGCTGGAGGCTCCTTAGAAGCTGGAACTGTGCCTTATTCACCTCGTATCTCTACATAGGTCACCCAAGGACCAATACAGCCTGGGAATGAGTGTGCACTCTGGTGTCAGACAGACCTGAATTTGCATTTAGACTCTGCCACTACCACGTTGGGAAGCCCCGAAGGAATTAGTCTTTCTGAGCCGTTTTTCTAAACTGTGAAATGAAGACAAAAGTAATAACCTTGCCGTAGGATTGCTGTAAGAATTAAATGAGATTTGTGTGACTTTTGTGAATGAAGAGCTCCTTAAACGTTTGTTTAAAATAATGGGCACAAGGAATTTCAGATGAATGTATGTTTATCATGATTTAGTACCATCCATTTATTATTTTTTAAATATTGATTTAGAGCTACCATAGGCAAGGCACTGTGCTATGCTCGGGCAGGTAACAAATACGTTTAAGAAAATAACCTCTTTGTCCAGGAATTCATCATCTAGTAACGAGATAGATAAGTAACATACATAGGTACCTATAAAGCGAGACAATCACTTAAATGTGGACTAAAGAATACAAGGGTCCTAGAAATTAGCAGTGAGAGCAAATACTTCTGCCTGGAGTGGTCAGGGAAGGAGACGGTATATGATCTGGACTCTGAGTAACAGAGAGAACTCTGATTGGTAGAAGGAAGAATTGCAAGCATTCTAGGCAGAGGGGACACCACAATAGAGGCACAAATACAAAACCATGTATGACGTGGAGACTAGGGTCAGAATGCAAAATAGAATTTCTAAACTTTAAACCATTTTTGCCTATTGAAAGCCATCATTTCTTCTATGTTCTCCCGAGAGCCTAAAGGATATGTCGGCATTCTCTGTTTTGTCATCTGTATTCCCCAAACAATCACATTTTCTCTATCATCTTAAAGTGCAAAGTTATATTATCAGTTCATCTTAAAGTGCAAAGTTATATTATCAGTTATGGAATTGCCACAATACTAGTGCTGGTAAAAATGGCCTGAACTAAGAGTGTCAATGAAGAAATAGACAAAAAAGAACTATACAGTTTATAAAGACTAATCAGAGGTAAGGAGCGAAGGAGATAAATAAAGGGTACTTGGAGCCCCATGCCTCCTATGTGAGGGGACGAATGGGGATGGCATCAAATAAATAGGGATGGATGTCAAAAGAAAGGGTTCCCCAGGAGACAGCGGTAGCAGAAAGTTGATGAGTTTGGTTTCAGACTTGCTAACTCTATCATGGCCTACCCTCAAGAAAATTAACCCAAGTCGCCTACCCTCAAGAGTGAGCAGTCTACTCCTGGCACATTAAGGAGAGTTATTTTATTGTACTGTAGTTGGGATATCCCAGAATTGAGCCACATCCAGAGGAAAGAAATGCTTCTGCCCAAATGCTCTGAGGCCTTAAATCCCTCGGAGCATTAAAAGGGACTGGATTTCATTGCATCAGATGGAAATGTCTCTCAGATCAAGTGGTGGTCACAAGGATACAAAAGTCGGATCAAGAGGCTATACGTATGGATGTATATATAACCCACATATTTTTTGCATACTTCCAAATTGCATTGTTTATGCAGCTGTTCACAAACTCAGCGTCTCTGTTTATTTTTGTCCTCAGAGGAAAAAGAGAAGAGAGTTCTGCCTATTAGGCACAGCAAGATCAAAGAGCCCCCTAACCAGGCTGAGAGAGTGCTCCATTCAAGCCTTGCATCTGAGCAAAGATCAAAACAAGACTGATGCCCTCGGAATGGCTCCTCCACCAGGAAGCTTGCGAGGGCACCTGTCGGAATCCTCCATTCACTGCTCACACCAAATGGACAGGCTTTGTGTCTTCCTGGGAATGAAACATGAAATAACAGCAAGGCCCTCAGAAGAGAAAAGCATTTCCCACCAGGCTTATTGAAACAACATTACTCTTACCGAACAGGTAACATCAGTGCTGTTTTATGAACCAAGTGGGAGGCAGGGAAAAGCCTGGAAAGGTCAACTGACAAACTAAAGGTTATCCAGCAATTTGAAAGCGGACTTAGGAAGTGGGCAGATGGCAGACACTTGCTTTCTCTCTTGGGCAAATGGGAAAAAACTGACGCCCCTGTGTTTTCTTTCTCCATCTCTGCTGTGTGTCACCCTCTTAATTGGTTCTAATCACCCGAAGCAAGGTGAAAAGTGTCACATGGAGTGACACTGATTCCCACCATCATTTTGGTTGGCACATGAGGCAGGCATGTCCTTGTAACCTGTGAATGGTGCACTGTTCACCCCATCAGCCTGCGGCCTCCCTCGCTGCCCTCTCCAAGCTGACTGGGGTTTACTTCAGGACGTGGCAACGTCATTCAGAACCGTGACCAAAATGGCTGCGCAGCAACGTGTGTACGTATGGGTCTCCACAGTGCTCCTTGTTGAAAATTTCAGGGCAACATAGATACTGGATTATTTTTCATGGAATCTTCGATAGAATCATTCATTAGAGTGGGTTTCCAGTGCAGGACTCCAAACCCTTGTTCTGGTGGTGTCTTTATACCTATGGACCTTTCTGTGCCTTTCAGAAAAGTACTAGTTAGTCTGGGCAACATAGCAAGACCCTGTCTCTGAGATAAATTTTAAAAAATAGCTAGGCATGGCAGCATACATCTATAGTCCTATCTATTCAGGAGGCTAAGGCAGGAGGATCACTTGAGCCCAGGAGTTCAAGACTGCAGTAAGCTATGATCCTACCACTGTACTCCAGCCTGGGCAACAGAATGAGACCCTGTCTCTAAAAAGTATTTTTTAAATGTAATTTGCCATGTGATCCAAACTCCAACTGTAATGAAAGCAACCAACAATTATCTCAGCTGGAAGCAGGGTGAGGGCTAAGTTACTGTTTTCCCATCCAGGCACTAGCTATTCCACACAAAATCTATAGTAGGAAATGCCAGCCAGTGGTATGGCAAACATGAAATGGACAGTCACGTGGGGAAGCAGGGCACCACCACCTCTAGCTGGGGAAACATTCCCAGAATGCCGAGTGGGGACTGTGGCCCACAGCATGTTGGGAAGTGGTGGTGCAAGAGTAAAGGCTGCCTCTCCTGAAGGCTGAGAAACCAGTAGCAGCCTCCTGGAGGAACTAGGAATAACATCCAGAGACATCTGGATTTCACACAAGCCTTTAAATATGATCCAGTGCAAGGCCATCTCACTCCCATGATAAAAATGAAGTTTGCAACACCGCCCTAATATATCCACTTCAATGTCTCCCACCACCTATTTTGTAAGCAAGAAGGAGTGGAATAGATTCTAAGTAAATGACTGACAGTGACCATCTGACTGGGAAACACAAAGAGGCTGGAAAAACCCATTTGAGCTGGGAGCTCTGTAAAGCAGCAAAGCTGCAGGTGAGGCCATTGCAACACAAGGACAGCTGCGCCTTCTTTCAAAGACACCATTAGCATTCCACCTGGTCTTATTACATGCCTACTTCTCCAAATATGCATTTGCATATAGAGTTGATTTGCAAATACCAATCTCCTCCTCTGAATACTTTCTTCACTGTGTGCTGTTTGGCTCCTCATTTGGCCTGAATCACTTCCTTCCTGGGCTGTCTTACGTTCTGATAGACTTTAAGCTCCTTAAGGACAAGGACTCTTGGGGTTTTTGTTGTTGTCTGTTTGGTTTGGATCTCCCTCTGTGTCTGCAATGGCACCTTCCATAGTTTAAGCATTCAATTAGCAGTCGTTGACTGAGTGATTAATTCACTGATTCCTCCTTTAGAGAATCTGCTGGGAACCTGAGACAAAGGGAGTTAACCAACCAGTTAATCCTCTGACCACTGAAGTCTCCCCAGTATTTACAAAATAGTGAATTGATTGCTTTAATTTCTGAAACATTAAATTTCATTAACAGTGTTTTCATGAATAGCTCATTTTTCTCTTTATAAAATCCTATAAATGAAAGGGCACCATTATTAGCCCTCTGACCACTTTTCAGTCTTTATCCCATCGGATCCTTCAGCTGCCTTTAACACAGCTGATCACTGGTTCCTCTGGAAATTCTCTTCTTGACTCTCTTTCCTAATATGTCTTTATCTCTCTGGGTAGGCTTTTGCTTAGACACCTAATTCTCTCCTGCCCATTACATGCTGGGAGTCCCTCTGCTCCATCCTTGACCCACTCCTGCCACCCCCGGGTCATCTCTGGACTGGATGATGGCAGGAGCCTCCCAACAGGCTCTCCTGCCTTCAGTCTTAATCCTGGTCAAAGTCATCCTCCACAATGATTCTCCCCAAACCCAAATCCAATTATGTTATTCTCTTGCTTAAATCCATTCAGTGATTCCCCAGAGCCTACAGAATAAAATCTCCATGGCACAAGCCTTCTTGAGTATAGAATGTACACGTTTCATTCTATTAATATTGGCCTACCCTTAGTTCCCAGACACATACTATCTGTTTCCAACCACTTTATCTTTGGCCACATTTTCCCCTCTTCTCAGAATGTCCAAAGCCTCACTCCGGAAGTCTCTTCCCCTGGTTAACTCTCACTCATCCTTAAGATTCAGCTTAGGTCTTCTCATCCAGAAGATCTTTCCCAGCCTCCCCCACAGACTGGGTTAAATCCCACTTTCTTCGTGCTCCCATGGTGCCTCCTTGCTTACGACCTTTTTCACAGCACTGCCCAGGGTATCTAAATTGACTCTAGTATGTTTGTATCCCTTTACTACTCAGTAACTCTTTGAGAGGATAATGCATCATTATAGCTGCTCCCTCAACCTGGCAAAAAGTAGGCACTCGATGAATGTTTTCAGAGCTGACTTAAACTTCTACTTCTCCTCTCCCAAATGAAGGTGCTCACTAGATGAGCAGTCATAAGTACCCTTTGGCTCTAAAGGTCTATGGTTCTAATCAAAGACCAAGTCTCAGCTGGACATGGTGATGCAAACCTGGAATCCTGAGGCAGGAGGTGGGACTTGAGGCCAGAGGCAGGGCTCAGACACCACAGGTGGAAGTTGGACACCAGACTAAATTGAGGACTAGCTAAAACAGGTCTGGGGTGGGAGGCACCTTCCCAGAAGACATGCCCACTAGTGTGCTGGTCAGTTTACCATTGCCGTGGCAGCACCCAGAAGTTACCACCCCTTTCCATGGCAATGACCCAACAACCTATAAGTTACCACCCTTTTCCTAGAAATTTCTACATAAATCACCCTAAATTGGCATATAATTAAAAGGGGGTATAAGTGACTGTAGAACTGCCTCTGAGCTGCTATTCTGGGCACACTGCTTGTGGGGTAGCCTTGCTCTGCAAGGAGCAGTACCTCTGCTGCTGCTGTACCCTGCCACTTCAATAAAAGGTGCTGTCTAACACCACCAGCTCACCCTTCAATTCTTTTCTGGGCAAAGCCAAGAACCCACCCAGACTAAGCCCCAGTTCTGGGACTCACCTGTCCTGCATCAATCCTGGCTGCTGGAGAGGCTGAGACAGGAGGACTGCTTGGGCCACAGAGGTCAAGACCAGCCTGGACAACATAGTGAGACCTCATCTTGTTTAAAAAAAGAGAGAGAGAGACAGAGAGGTAGAGAGAGAGAGAAGGTCTCTAGATTCAAGAGAAGCAGAAAGCAGCAGCCAATCTAAAGTGAAACTTGCTCTGCTGACACTCTGGATGACTTGTCACCCCACTTTGCCTCTCTGGTCAATATGAAGGTCTTCCCATAAGAACAGCAATCCAAATAGGAAGCTGTCTAATTAACTACACTCCCAGAGAACCTACAATACTGAAGCTCTATATATTATGAATTCAATATTCCACTGACAGGCTAATCCATTGGGCTGATCTGAGCTGACCCAGGGGACCATCATATAGGTAGTCTGTCATGATGTTCCTTGAACATTGAGAAAAGTGTTTATGCTCTTTCCCTTGCTGAAAATATCCCTAGGTTGAACTGCAATTCCAGAATGGTGCTCACGGAGGTAAAGAGTACAGCATGACTTTCTCTGAGCAACTGTATTATAAAGGAACAAAACACAGTTATCCCCAGGCTTCTGAGGTCAAGCAAACTCACAGCCACACAGATCCCTTCTCTCATTGCCCTGCTTAGCTAGTTGGTTCTCCTAAGGTTCTATTAAGCCAACTATTGGAACTAAATCAAACTCAGCTTTTACTAACAATGCTGAACTGTGTTCTACACAAAGTGAGCTAACACGTTTCCTGACCTCCCATGCAGAATGTTGATAAACCTAGCTAACAAAATGATGGATGAACCCAAATCAAAAATACCCAAACACGGGGTTCTAAATTTCCAATGGGAACAGCAATAAGATTATTTTTAGTTCACCTGTTGCAACTATTCCAATGCATTGCCGTGAACTGTGAATGTTTAAACTCTCAGTTAGAATTACTTCAGCAAATATTTATTGAGCATGTGCTTGGAATAGGCAAATGTTCATACATAATCATATCTGGTGTTTTCCTAAGTGTCTTATTTGATATTTAAGAATCTTCAGGCACTTCACCAGTGAGCATAATATCTCTGTCCAAAAAGAGAAACAGAGTTCAAAAGAAGCGAAACAACTCATCCATGCCACTCCAGGGGCACATTACAAAACTAGAAGTAAACCCAGCCTAATTGAGTGAGCCTCTTTTCCTGGTAAAACGCAAAGCCCTACCTAATTTCATCAAGAGACATGGGTCATACTCTGACCCTCCAAGGCAACAATGATGAAGAGAAGAAAACAAAACAGCTATAAATGTATGGAGCAACAGTAAGTCCAAAACCACGTAACTACAAAAACACCCAAGTCACCATCACAGTCTGCATCATGCTTCCATTATACAAGTATTAGGTTGAGTTTACACAGGTTCATTTTAAAAACACAACTTCTAAAGATGTAGTTGAGATCATGTTATCGTTAATAGCCTACTACATCTTATACAATGACATTCACAGCACTAGATATCTAAAGATTGGTGATAAAAACAATTACCCTGAAGGTCATGAGATCCTCAACCATCAGAAAATGTTCAGCTGTATTCAACATCATGTTCAGGAAAAGAACTCATTTTAGAAATGTGCTGTCTCTGCTAGATCACCCTCTCGGCCTTCCTTTCATCCCGCAGGTCTCAACTTAGAGCCTGCCCTCCCCTCGCCAACTGCTCGGCCAAGTCTCAGTCTCAGGTGTCCCTCAGCACACCCAACTTCCCCATCATGGAATTGGTCATATGATTCTAGTAACTGCATATTTACTCATCTGTGTCTTCTACAAGAACAAGGGCAGGGGCTCTGACGCTCACATCACCATTATCTGTGCAGTCCTCGCATAGCGCCTGGTAGGTAAATGCTCCACAAAATTTTTTTAATGAACTCTAGTTGAAATGGTAAGTGCTGTTAGCTTTCCTTTGTTTTAATCAGAAAGTTCAATGTGGATCACTGCATCATTTAAGGGTTAAATTTAATTCATGAAAGCTTTTAAGGTAGATACTAAGTATTTGATAAACTTGTTTAGAATCCAATTTTTTATAAAAATAATCATAGCCACCTATACAATTTCCTGTGCACAAAAAGAGGCAAGTGAGCTCATGAATAATTTTATTTCAAATGGGTCAGCACTGTTAAATGATACTCTAAACATTCTTAGGGCATTTTCCAATATCTACTAGCACAAGCCAGGTTCTTTCATGAAAAGATGCTTAATACTAGTTATATGCATTAGATAACTTAATTACTTCAGTTTCTTAGCACTTTTCATCCTGAATTTTTTTTTTTTTTTTTTTGAGACAGGGTCTCTGTCACCCAAGCTGAGTGCAACGGCATGAACACAGCTCACTGCAGCCTGGAACTCCCAGGCTCAAGAGCTCCTCCCCGCTTAGCCTCCCAAGGAGCTGGGACTACAGGCACATACCACCACACCTGGCTAACTTTTGATTTTGTGTAGAGATGATGTCTTACTATGTTGCCCAGGCTGGTCTTGAATTCCCAGGCTCAAGCAATCCTCCTGCTTCAGCCTCCCAAAGTGTTGGGATTACAGGTGTGAGCCACCATGCCCAGCCTTGTAAGTTTTTAAAGGTTTTCTAATTATTATCATCAGCTTTATGGGACACTAAGGTGACAAGAACTACTCTGCCTGTACTTTACGGGAGTTCACTTGTGTGTGAGAATAGATAGGATGTAAAATCCATGAGCTGGTAACTCCACCAGCCTTTCTTCTGGGGCATCTTGGGGCAAAGAGTTCGGGGGTTCTAGGAGACACAGTCATTGTCTACAGCTGCAAGTTCAAATCCCACGTCCTGTAGCTCTCAGTGTCCTCATCAAATTCCAGCATATTCTATTACTCCAATTCCTTTTTCATGTTTAAACTGTTGTGAAGAGTTGCTATGCACTGTTTAACAGCTGCCACCTCACCCCATCCCCCCACCCACCACATGGGTTACACTTTAGTCGTGTAGATTAACTTGAAATGAACCACTATCCCTCATGATGAAGTACAGACAATATGAACTTAGAGAATTGTTTTAAAAAGTAGACTGTTTAGTACCTACAAATAAATCCTTTAAGAATTCCCAAGCTGGAAGAGATCACTGCAGAAAATATCGTCTACCAGCTACGTGTGACAAACTGCATATTATAAATACTTAGACAAAAACGAAAAGGTGAGTAGGGGAGGAGTGGCAATATCTGAAAACCACCGGTGTGGGGCCAGGGCGATCCCTAAATAGGAGAAAGTTCAACTGTGAGGAGAAAGCAGGGAGACGTCAAGTAAGAGAAAACATATTACCTACAGGAAGAAAGTGCTGTAAAGAAACACGAGGCAGTTTAGTAAGGTTCAAAACCATATACTATTTTGACCACCTACTAAATGCAAAAATATATGCTGGTGTGAGGGGCCCCAAGATGAAGGAACAATCTTTGGTGGAAGGAAGCTCAGAGCCCCATGAGAGAGACAGTCAATCTCATGCCTTAAATAAGCCAGTGCTACCGGAGCACACAGACAGAGGGCGGCTGAGGGATGAATCTGGTGGTTTTTATTACACCCCTAGCTTCTTGCAGCTTGTGTTTCCTGGCTTTCCGCTGTGGAAACACACAGAAACATCTAGGATTCTATATTATTCTATAGAGGTGAAATCTTTTGTCCATACGAGATTCAGGAGACTGAGCTCATTCACTCTCTATGGCAAACCCTGAGCACGGGTGTTACCGTACCCATTTCACCATCAGCAGCCTGCCCAGGTCACCCAGTGAGAGGCAGAACCGGAAGCTGAATCCACACTGTCAGGCTCCAAGTCCTGCTGCCTTCCTAGTACTTTCCTGACACAGATTTCACGCGTGCAGAGATTCTCTTCAAGGAGAATCAGTCAAAACCCACCCCTAGGCAAATGCAGAGCTGACTAGCACTGAGGGATTAGAGGAGTGAATTTCTTCCATGCTGAACCATGGCTATTTCAGGATGGGTGCATAGAGAGAGGGCTGAATGTGGCACTGGAGGGGTGTGACCGGGAGGGCCGGAGGAGATTCCAAGAACATGAAAAGCCTCACACCCAACCCTAAATGCATGGAACTCACTGCCCACTAACCCAATCTAATCCAAACGACCTCGTTAAAATCACTCTTGCAAAGCTGCCGCTTCCTTCAGACGGAAAGCCTCAGGACAGTCTGTGGACAAGCTGTCAGAGAGAGGCCTGTGCCATTATTTGTTGACACAACAGCAGGATCCTTCAAGGGTAATGCTGGTCCTCGAACATCACTGGCGACAGCCCAGTTGTAAGACAATGGAAATATTGTCGATCCCAGAAACCAGCCTATGGGAACTAAATAGACTCTCTAGGCTCGGCACAGTCAACAGGGTGGAGAAAAGCATTTTAAAAATCAAATCCCAAACTGTCGTTATGGATTTGATTAGTGACTTTGCTTTTTAAATTATATAAAATAAATTAAGATGCATAGAAGCAAAAAATACACTCTTATAAAAAGCAACTTGTGGCTTCTAATTTAGAAATGGCACTACAGATTCATACAGCTATTTTAGAGTCATTATATTTCAAAGGCATTGCAAGCCTCGGAGTGATCTTGGTTGAGCAATTTAATTACTCTGGGCTTTGGTTTTCTTTCCAGTCAAAAAAAAAAAATGCTGAGTGGACTATAGCTTCCTGCCTGTCCTGAACCTCAGTGCCTTTGCACAGCTCTGTGGATTATTTCAAAAGGTTTCTAAGGTCTTTTGAAGCTAAAAAATGTTAGAAATGAACATTTCTTCTCCAGTCTGCAAATAAATGTGAGTAGGGCAGAGGCCATTTTACCTATATAATGCAATTCTTTTGTTGTTATGGATGAAAAAGCTTTTTTAATGTTTAATTTAGAGAAGTACTTCACATTCTAACTAAAATTATTTAATATTTTAAAATTCATTTTATTAAAATATTTATAAAACATATACTGTTAAATTGGGAAGACTTATTTTCTAGCGGTTTTACAATAAATGCCTTGATTTGGTTTAGAAATTAAAATAAATCGTTGTTCAACTCTGGGGAAAAAAATTAACAACAACAAAAAAGCCACTAAAAATAAACCCACTTAATAGGTAGGTAGCGTGTGTCCCAAAATAAAAACTACATCTGTTTGTTCAAGGCACAGATATTACAATTTTCATTAAACTGTAGAACTACTTTTCTCATAGAAAAACTATTTCACTTAAATGAGTCCTCCTGATCATTAGTTTTCTAAAAAGGAATTTAACAGGCATGTTCAAAGCAGCAAAAACCACCATAACGCCCATCAACAGAACAGATAAACAGTGTGGTTTATGCACACACTGGACACTCTATCAACGAAAATGAGTGAACCGTAGCTACACACACCAGCAGATCGGAATCTGGGAAATGCAATGCTATGTGAAAAAGCAAATCACAAAAAGTACAGTGTGATCCCATCTATACAGAATTTAAGAATGAGCAAAGCTCAATAATATATGATTTAGGGATAATACATGGCAAAACTACAGAGAAAAGCTGAGAACTGAGATACTGGTGACCTCTAATGGGGGAGAGATGTGGACAGCATCGGGGAGGGGAACCCAGGCAACCCAGAAGAAATGGTCTTTTTCTTTTGTTTAAATTTATTTCTTAAATTTTTATAGAGATGAGATCTAACTATGTTGCCCAGGCTGGTCTCAATCCTGGCTGCAAGCAATCCTCCCGCCTCAGCCTCCCAAAGTATTGAAATTATAGGCACGAGCCACCCTGCCTGGCTGAAATCTTACTCTTCAACTGGGTGGTGGGTAGACACAAATGTTCATTGTATTACTATTCTTTTTATTATACACATATTTTATAAACATTTTCCTTACTTAATATTTAATTTTTAAAAATATTAACAGTAAGATAAAATTAATTTAAATCATAGCCATTCTGGAATAGTTTAAGGCTGTGGATAAAATATTGAACTGTGTCCCTGTCATTAACTTACTTTGCAAATTTGGACACTAATACATTCCCTAGAACTTCAGCTATGTAAAAACGTTACTGCTCCAGGAAAAAAAGAAAAAAAAGGATGTTCTAATCATTCTAAGGATAGTTTTAATGGCCTACGAAGAAAGAACTAGGTAAGGAAAATCAAATCAATAATAATGGAAAGAAAATCAGAAAATATTTAAATTAAATATCAAATATTTAATATTTTTAGAAAGCATTACTGAGGCTCTATCTACTCTGTATCCAGCACCACACTTTTCAAAATAAGAAATTATTGAGTCTAAGCCACATTAGACAACAGAGTTCCCGAAGTGTGGTCAGGACTGGATTGGTCTTCTGTTCCTCCACTCTTTTTGTTGTTGTTGTTTTTTGTAGATACAGGATTTTCCTCTGTTGCCCAGGCTGGAATGCAGTGATGCAATCATAGCTCACTGCAGCCTTCAACTCCTGGGCTCAAGCAATCCTCTGGTCTCAGCTATTTTGTTTTTTTAAATTTTTATTTTCAGTAGAGACAAGAGCTCTCCATGTTGCCCAGGCTGGTCTCAAATTCCTGGGTTCAAATGATCCTCCTGTCTTGGCCTCTCAAAGTCCTAAGATTACATGCATGAACCACCATATCTAGCCTTCTGTTTCTTTACCTGTCAAATGAGAAGAATAATAGTATCTCCTCATATGACTGTGGTATAATTAAATAAGTTATCTGGGTGCAGTGACTCACATCTGTAATCTCAGCACTTTGGGAGGCTGAGGCAAGTGGATTGCTTGAGGCCAGGAGTTCAAGACCAGCCTGGGCAACATGACAAGACCCTGTCTCTACTAAAATACAAAAAATTATTTGGACATGGTGGCACGTGTCTGTAATCCCAGCTAGTCAGGAGGCTGAGGCACAAGAATTGCTTGAACCCGGGAAGCACAGGCTGCAGTGGGCCAAGATCATGCCACTGCATTCCAGACTGGGCAATACAGCGAGACTCTGTCTCAAAAAATAAGAAGCAACAAAAAAAATGTTAATTCATATAAGGCATTTAGAGCAGTTCCTGGCATATAGTATTATACCAGTGTTTCCTGTTGTATGTGTGTATTGTTGTTGTTATTGTTTTTTCAACATCATTTGTGATTTGGAGTAAGAAAATCAGGTGTCACCTGTACCACACATACTCTTATTGGAGGTGGAATTTTACCTACCAACATCAGTCATCTCCTCTGACATTAGTCGACCCTGCACTTGTGCACACTCCTCTCCATTTTATGGTAAGGGCCAGATCTCAAGGGTTCTTCAGCCTATTGGCTGGTAAGCCTGACAGTGCACAGGAAGTTGCAGCAAATCAGGTTAATTTCACATCTCTCACTCCCCAGTGGGTTTCATTAGCTCAAAGGCTACCTTGGAGACACAAAGCCTCACCCTGACCCAAGGGCCTCCATGTAAATAAAAGAGCAACTAGAGAGTCGGGCTTTGTCCTTCCTGAGAGGTCTGGCAGCTCCTGGCCCTGAAGAGTTGAAAATTCCAAACGCACATAGTCTCGTGCACTTCCCCAGCAGAGTGGACCACGCTGATTAAGTGCTCCATCCAGCTATGCAAGCCCTTCAGAACAGAGCTGTGGCGATGTGATTGTGTAACTTCTATTACCATTACTATTACTTCTAGGGATGGGCAACAAGTTAAAGTCAATTAAGAAGCGCATAACCTGTCACCCAAATCTCAAACTGAAAAATGCCAGTGATGCTGACACGCCCAGCCTCTCCTCAGGGGCCATCCTCGTATTCCCCCTGGGAAAACCGGTCGGGGCTGCAGCAGCCAAGAGAAAGTCCCAAAAACACTTTATTGAATTCTACCACTTTACTATAAATATTTTTGACCCGTCTCTCAGTGCAGAAAATCCTGTGTTACTTCCAGAAAGGTCTGGAAATTTATCCTTAGAGCCCAGAGCCTGATCTCACTTTAAGAGAGTCCTTGCAAAATTCCCCACTAAACTCCCACTGTCGGGTCTTTCTCATGTCACAGGATGACAACAGAACCCTGGATCAAAGGAGGTATTTTTGTGCCCTGGAATGACATCATAGTTTGTGGATCAGTAAAAACCTTATTTCATAAGTGAGGAGCTTTGCTTCCAACAGTCTAGTTGAAGGGTTGGCAAACCTTTCTTGTAAAGGGTTGACGAGTCAATATTTTAGGCTTTATGGGCCATGCTGTGTCTGTCACAACCTCTCCCTCTGCTGTGACAGCATGAAAGCTGTCACAGACAACACGCAGACTGGTGCATGTGCTGTGTTCCAATAACATTTTTATGTACGGACACCGATCTCTGAATTTCACTTAATTTTCACAGGTCACAAAATATTTTGCTTTTGATTTCTTTTCCTCCGTTTACAAATGTGAAAACCATCCTTAGCTTGTGGCAGTGGAACAATTTGTAGTGGGCCAGATTTGGCCAATCCCTGGTCTAGCTTTCTCTGGGAACACCGTAATACATGTAATTCCCTGGAGAATGCAGGGAATTCCTCTCCAAAAGCAGCAAATTAATACTCCTTCCTCAATCACTGCTCCTCAACATACTGGGGAGGTAGGATGTGTTTTACCAACAGCAGAAACTGAGGTATTGAAATATCACAGAATGAGGCAGTAGAGGGCTCTGGAAGAAAGGTGTTCGACAGGAGTTCTACTGTAAACCCTGCTTCCACGCTGCCTGTACGTCAAGTACACACAATTTCCTGTGTGCCACTGCATGAATACCATTATTGTATGATAATACAATCGTCATGATCTTTTGTGACCCAGGATGATGAAATTTTTGAATGCACCATTAATACATATGATGATTGGGCTACCTGTGTGGCTGGGCAGGCCATTGCCCAATCAGAAGTCATTGACTGCTGTCAGTTATGAGGAACGCCTCTCAAAACAAGCACGTACTCACAGGGCCATTTCCAAATGAAATCTTCCATTCTCATTTTTCAATTTGTTTTTCTCCTGGAGACAACAAATGCTGAGCAAGCATCTGGATCCCTGTTTCAGTGAACTAACTTGTTTCCCTACCCCTCACTCTCCCTTCCCCATTGGCCAACATTCCTTTTCCACCCCCACCCCATTCCTGCCTACTCCCCTCCTACTGGAACACAAACACATGCATTTTGTTTTTCTGAATCCATAGGCTGAACAGAACATTCTCAACAAGATGCCAACGATCCATGTCTCTGACTGAGTCCTATTTCAGCAATTCAGAAAACTCAGACTCTACGGTTCTGAGGACCCTAGGGGACAAAGTCAGCCTTCTCACTCTTCATAAATACATGCCACTCGGTCTCAGTGGTGATGACACATCCACCTGTCTTATCCCACCTGGCCCCCACCCACCACAGAACCTGTATGAGGCCACTAGAGATTGCCTGTCGGAATCATCATTATAAATGGCTGGACAGAGGCACCACCCTGTTCATTGGCGATGCCTTTGCACCATAGAAGGTGAGAACTCCTCATCAAGAGAATTCTTCTCATACTGTGGGGGGGGATTCATCAATTAAAGTATTTCATCAGCAGATACTAAACTTCATAAAACATCAGTGATCAGCTGAGAAACACAATTCTAAAAAAATCCATGTGGAACTCTTCCTCAGGCAGTTCCTCCACATGACAGCCATCCATCACCACCACTTAGAAAACATTCAGAAGCTAGCCCTACCAGGAATTTAAAAGCTGTCACACAGGCACTTCATTTGGAACTCACTCTGAATCACAGACCCAATAATATACTAGGAAAGTGATTCGTTGTCAAACTGCCACCTTTTTCCATGCTACCTAATTGGAAAAGAACATCTCAATGGAGTTATTTTCCTCTTTCAGTGCTCGGAAATAAGAAAAAAAGAATAGTTTCATTTTCTTCCAAAAGAAAAGTTATCCCTAACTCTACTCTTGAAAGAAGAAAAGAAATCAAACCTGTTGAGAAATTCTGCCTCTATTCTAGGACAGTTCTCAAGAATCTTACAGCTGCGTGATGAAACATTTCCTAGGGGCAATTAATCCTAGGCAACTCTTGTAAAAAAAAATAAAGTAACAAAGGACATCTTGTGATGTTGTGGTGTTTACCTGTTTGTGCCATTCATTCATGAATTTATAAAATTCTGAATTCACATTACAAAACAGAAAGGTGGGAGGAATGAAACATACCTAATTCACGAAGACTTGAACTCAAACAACTCACAGACCACCCAGGTTGCAAGGGGCCTTAGAAGCAGCTACAGTTGCTGTAACTCCGAAAAATGCCCTGGAGTAAAGTGGAGTTTTTTTAAGATTTTAGTTTTTCTTAAGTTTAATTTACCAATAATGGTAATCTTTCCCTAAAGGGTTGTGCTTCAGTGATGAGGTTATTATTGTAAGATAATTATTTTTAATAGAAGCTATCAATTACTAAGCACTTTGTTGCCACAAACTAGGAGTTTTATATACATTATCTCATTTACTAGGAGTTTTATATACATTATCTCATTTAACCTTCACAACTAACCCTATCATGTGATTATTATTGTCTTCATTTTACAGATGAGGAAATTAAGCGTCATAGAAGTAACTTACCTAAGGTCACACGGCCAATAAAATACTAAGAGCTTTATACACATTATCTCATTAACCTCCACAACTAACACCATTACGTGATTATTATTATCTTCATTTTACAGATGAGGAAACCGAGTGTCATAGAAGTTAAGTAATTTACCTAAGGTCACACAGGCAATAAAACCCAGGACCGTCTGACTCAAAACCCCAACAGTAGGATCACTCCACTAAATGGTTTCATACATTTGAGTCATGGGGTGCAAATTACGTCAATCCCATCTTTAAGCTGTTAGCTACATTATAGTGATTACCAAAGTTGACTTTTCATTGTAATCATACAGAAAGCTTTTTAAAAATAGAGATACCCAGAATCCACCCTAGCTCAGCCAGATACAATGTGAAAAAATAATCTCATTCTTTTAAGTGATGCCAGTCAGCAGCCAGACATGTTTTCTCACTGAACCTAATGAGTATTCCATGAAAAATATCCCAAGTGTTAACTCTGAAGGCATTTGGTTGGCTTTAATTGTTCAGCACTTTCTCTCTAGTTGATAATGAATGAATGAGAAGGAATTCCACCCTTGATTCCCCTAGGAAAGCTTTATTCAAAGAATGACAGCTGATGGAAGCACCGTGACCCAGAGTGGTAGCAAATGCTACACAGATACGGGCGCAGACCCCAGGGCAGTAAGGTGAGCGGAGAGTCACACAGCCAGACGGCAACAGGTCTGCAATCTTCCAGTCACCTCGCTTCCTCCCAAAACCCCACTGCCTCTCGGAATCCCTCTGGAATCATTCAGAAACCCCAATCACCACAGGAAATGAAAGATGAACTGGCACACATTAAATTAGTATAAATACGTGTAAAAGAGTTGACAGGTTCAAAATAAGTTCCAACAGAGCTGACGCATTAATTAGGCCTTGCCATATATATTTTTAATATCTGTACAAACACACACGCACACGCACACACACATACATATATAGTATGTTGCCTGTATGTAAAGAGACAGACATGTTCTAATTTACACATTCTCATATAAACATATCCCGTATTGGACTCTATATTGAAAGAGACAGTTGCAAGTTCTAATCTCAGCCCTGCCACTTATTCATGTGACCCCGTTCCCATTTCTTAACCTCCCTGAGATTCACCTTCCCTGCCTGAAAAGCAGTGGTAATAGTAACTATTTCGCTAGAACACATTTATGTACACAAGCACCTAGCGCAGTGCTGGGCGCCATTTATTAATGTTGTTACTCCTATTTAGCAGCTCCCTAAGAAATGAAACATGCTGTTCAGCAGCTGATTGTTCTAACCAGCAAAGGCCCAATCTCCTAGTAGAAAAAAAGGCAAAAAGGCAAGCACTCCAATAGGATGTTCCTTCATGCCTTGCTCTAAACTGATGATTGAAAACATGCTTCCAATAGCCACAGCTGTCTAACGTGCTGAGAGCATTAATAAGTTACCATGATATCCAGGGATAACAAAATTAACAACACCTTCCCGAAATAACTCCTCTGGGGTGACTTACCAACTATTTCAGTAAAATTTTTAGTCATGGAAAAGAAAGGTCTTAGATTGGAACCATATTAAAACACCTTCCTCTCTCTCTCTCTTTCAGTGAAACACGTTTAAAATTTACCCTAAATATCCTAAATCCTTGCTTGTCTTTTCCCAAGTAGTCCCAGACAGAGGATTCAAAAGTGGATCCGTCAGATTTGTTGCCAGTGAACAGACTCTCCTGGGTTGCAGGAGGAAGTCCTCCACATTTTTTCTGACTTATGTAGTCCCACGGCAGCTCTTTGGAATATCTTCCTTGATAATGTTTCCTACATTCACAGCCCCAAGCCTGGCTAGTTCATTTTACGAGGAATAAGGTTTCACTGGAGAGTTCCAGGAGGTCGAAAGAGTGAGGCACAAGCAAAGTGTCAGTCTAATTGATCCCAGCCAGACTGTGCGACTACCTGGGTAATATAAAATGCAGAAGGACTTTGTCCTGTAACCCACGAAAGTCTGAACCCTGATAACGAATCTGATAGAGCCACCATCCTTTCCATCACATCCAGCTTGGGCACAGCCCTCGTTCCTAGCACCAAAGAAAGTACAGCAACACTGGCCACAGACGGTGTGGGTGGGATAAGCTCCCTCCGGAGCTTTAATTTGTTTCTTTGTCTACGTATTTATTTAGGCAGACAGGAGCGCTCGCAGGAGGGGAAATGCTTTGGCAAATTCTTCATTGTACAAACTGTTTCCTCCACACTAATACTTTCTCTTTGGAAGGACACAGAAAGATAGAGCTCCCAAAAGGCCACATTTTTGCCAAAATGTCTAAAAGCAACATTTCTAAATTGGGACTATTTTGCAGAGAACAGAAAAATGTCTTTGGTGTTGGGATGAATAAAGCTTCTGCCACTACGGTTGTCATTAGAGAGTGAAATGTGGTCCAGGTTAACTCCTCCAAACAACAGGATGACCACTGATTACTGGTAACAGACATCTCTGCGAGATCACCATGGTAACATTCATCCCCTCTAACAGTCCCCAATACCACATATTGAACAAAGTTTTAAAATCAAATCATGATTATGGACTATAAAGAGAACTTGGACAGATAATATGCCAATATCAACTTTATTCTTTCCTGCTAAGAAGCTACATGTTAACATTTTTAGATGATTTGGTTCAATCACAGCTGTCCTTAGATAATTTCTGTAAATGAAACTGTCAATAACAGAGGACCACTGGTGAAATGCTAAGGTGAAATTTGTTGATATTGCCGTATCAACAAATACTCATAAAAGCAAGGTGCAGTCAGAGGCAGTTTATAATGATTTTAAACATCATTAAGAAGAAGCAGAAAAACCCTGACAACTCTCTCTTGCACAATTGGGGGACCAAATACTCTATTAGTCATCCTTCAAGAGCATGTACCCAACTCAGAGACTATTTATTATATGCCAGAGCATTACCAGGGAAACAGCAGTTATCTTGGTGATAAATAATACCCTCAACCAGCCAGGCAAGGTTAGTAAGATCCAAAAGCCACTTCCAGAAGCCACAGTGGTTGCTTCAGTGTGAGTTGTACATATGCTTAGTTATAAAGTGTTCTCAGTTTCCCACTGTGAGACTATGTACAACAAGCTCTGTATTTAAAAGCTACTGTTTCAGGATAGAAAAGCTGTTAAGAAAAAGATCAAAAGTTCCACAAGATTAAGAGTTCTGTGGACATGTGTGGTCTCTTGTGCTACCACTTTTCAATGTTTATGTTATGAAAAATTTCAGATGTATAGAAAAGTACAAAGAATAATGTCAGTAACTTCTATGTAGCCATAACCCAAGTTTCATCACATCGTAATACTTAGCCATATTTGCACTAGGCCTTTTTGTCTTAATAAATAAATAAATTACATAGGAAAATAAAAACCTGTGGTTAGCACTCCCCACTGCCATGCCCCTGCCTCTCTAAACAATATGTAGCATTAGTTTGTGCCTTTTCAACCATTTATATAAATGGTATCAGACAGTGTGTATCAATCTACAACTTTTTTTTTCTCAACGTTGTATTCCTAAAATGTATCCATATTAATACAAGTGTATCTGGTTCATTTATTTTAATTGCTGCATAGAATTTCATTGCATGGATATAGCGTATATTATTTTGACTTTTTCCTTCTGAAAGGACAGCTAAATTGTTTTCTATTTTTTACTAACATAACACACAGATGAACATTTTTACAGGTATCCTTTTGCACTCATACACTGGTTTCTCCAGGCACATACCCAGAAGTGGAACTGCTGAGCTCCAGGGTATGTGCGTCTGCAGCTTTGCCACGTGTTGCCAAACTGCCCTCCAAAGTAACTGTACCACACAACACTCCGCCGAAGTGGGAAGGATGTCTGTTGCTCCATCTCCTTGTCATCAACCGATATTGTCCTCTCATTTTGGCCTACCCGGTGAGGGTGAAATGGTATCTCATATTAATTCGGGTGTTCCCACTCATCAGCGAGATTGAGCATCCTTCTACATTTACTGGGCATTGAGATCGTCCTTTCTATGAATTGCCTGATTGTAGCCTTTGCCCATTTTTCTTGTTGCTTCATAAGAGCTCTCTTTATATCTTGTGACTTTAGCTTCTAGGGTTCTACCATTACCAAAGGAGATGATAAACCTATTTCATAGGGATATTTCGAAGCTGATCAAAAAGCACTGAGTCTAGTGCCTATCATATGTTAAGTAATTTCTAAAAAGTCACTATTACTATTATTGCCATGCCTATGAATATGGTTTAGGGTATAAAGTATTTCTAGCATATCTCTCAAGTTTATGGCTCCCTTTGGATAAGTACTGTAAGACTCAGAAAAAGGAGTCTCAGCAACTCTTCTTGCCCATGATATTTCCTCAAGATAAGAAGATACAATACCAGCATTCCATTGTCTATAACTTACCATTAAGGAAATGTGCAAAGTCAGCTCCCCTAGATATTGGTTAAACTAAGCACGGAAGTTACACTTCCTTCAATCCACACGAGACTGGGACCTCTTTTGAGAAAAGCCCCTCATCCTGAGTTTCAGGGATGGTTAATTCACCAGATGAAAAGGACCCTGGGAAAGAAAGAGGTGGGCAGTGGAGGCTGGCAGGTTATCAATATCAGGGACTTGTCAGTACCAGGTATTTCCCAGGACAGAAATATAGCCACCATTTCATGAAATTTCATCAGGCTCAAGACTACTCCATTTCTCCACATGGTAAGTAATCCTCGAATAAGAAAAACCAAGGCTAATCATCATATCACTTACCAAATGCATACGTTGGGTCTTTTTAAAAAAATGATCAGAAGTGCACTGACATCACCTAGGCAGTAGCCAATCCTATTCAATGCACATTGTGAAAATACTCATCTGGCGGGGCGTGGTGGCTCACACCTGTAATCCCAGCACTTTGGGAGGCCAAGGCGGGTGGATCACAAGGTTGGGAATTTGAGACCAACCTGGCCAACATGGTGAAACTCCATCTCTACTAAAAACACCAAAATTAGCCGGGTGTGGTGGCGGACGTCTGTAATCCCAGCTACTCGGTAGGCTGAGGCAGGAGAATCACTTGAACCCGGGAGGCGGAGCTTGCAGTGAGCCGAGATTGTGCCACTGCATTCCAGCCTGGGTGACAGAGCAAGACTGTCTCAAAGTAAAAAAAAAAAAAACAAAAAAAACAGAAAATACTCATCTTTCCTCAATATCCAGAAGAATATGTTCCTAAGGATATGTTGGTAAGCTGGAAAGATGCGATAAAAAGGAATCCTGCAAGCGTGTCTGCTTGTACACAGAACGTAGTTAATTTGGTGCTGAGATCCTCCCAGCCTGGCTTCTCTTCAGTCGTCTTTTGACCTGTGCATGGAGGAAGGCTGTGTCATCTGTGTGCACTCTGCCAGGAGGAGGCCTACAGAGCTGCCCTCCAGACCTCTTAAGTAGTCCTGAAATCAGCTTCAACTGGTGACTGGCAGGGGCCCTGTTCAGATGTACCTGAACATCACCTAATATTCAGAATTCTCTCCCTCTATATTCAATTTCAACTGGCGCTCTCCTTAGTGACTAGGAACAGAGGCCCTCTCTTCTCTCTTCTTCAGAGCAGTCATATGTAAGATTCAACTCGAGCCCAAATATAATTAGACCATCTTCTGATATCTATCTAGGTGCATGGCTTTCTTCCTTAAATGTGTGCCAAGTTTCCACTTTCAAGAAGTTAAATTGCCATATAAAAATGCCCTGGTGATGATGAGTAATTAGACACGGTAATGGAAAATTAACTGTGTTTTTATTTAGAGCATTTATTTTAACAAGACTTTTCTTCTTCTAACTGTTATTAAGCTGTAATAAAAATAAATTAAATCCTGAGGGTTTGCAAAGGTTTTCTGGTTAAAAAACAAACAAACCAAACACCTCTTTTCCTGGAGAGTATTTGTTAATGCCACCAAGTTTGTACAAAGTCTGAATCCCGTTACTAATAAATCCTAATGCGAATTCTGATTTTGTCGTCTGTGCTGTGGACAGAAAACTACCATTCAGTCCTCTCAGGCAGGTAAAATGGAGGCAGGCACCGACAGGCAGGCCCAGTGTGCTTCTCCACGTGTGCAGTTTTTACACGAATGCCCTCAATCCTTCTCTTCTTCTTCTTGTCATGCTGCTTCCAAGAGAACGTGCCACCTGCAGCACAGTGGTCTTTTGCCCGTCCTTTGAGCACCTGTGGGCTTTAGCAAGTTCTCAGGTAAAAGGTGGCTAACCCAGTTGTGAGTGCATCCCTAGAGCCACACTAGAAACACCAGTTCCACAAGACTAGACTGTAAAACTGAACTGCATCCCCAACAGAAGATGCAAAATGAGGCTTCAATCTATGCATCCCATCTGAGTCCTTGCAGTCCTCTAACCACATTCCACCTAAGAGCTTGTCAATGGGCTTAGCCATAGACCCACCAACTCTAGTCCACTAACAACAGTCGTGGGCAGGACATGTGGCAAGGAGGACCCTCAGGCTCCACGGCATGCGCATTCACAAGCTCAGAACAAATGAAGAGGCCTCGGCCGGGAGCAGTGGCTCACGCCTGTAATTCCAGCACTTCAGGAGGTCAAGGCAGGCAGATCACCTGAGGTCAGGAGTTCGAGACCAGTCTGTCCAACACGGTGAAACCCCATCTCTACTAAAAATATAAAAATTAGCCAGGCATGGTGGCA
>NW_012109086.1:909492-912119 GCF_000951045.1 Mandrillus leucophaeus
CTGTCCTTAGATAATTTCTGTAAATGAAACTGTCAATAACAGAGGACCACTGGTGAAATGCTAAGGTGAAATTTGTTGATATTGCCGTATCAACAAATACTCATAAAAGCAAGGTGCAGTCAGAGGCAGTTTATAATGATTTTAAACATCATTAAGAAGAAGCAGAAAAACCCTGACAACTCTCTCTTGCACAACTGGGGGACCAAATACTCTATTAGTCATCCTTCAAGAGCATGTACCCAACTCAGAGACTATTTATTATATGCCAGAGCATTACCAGGGAAACAGCAGTTATCTTGGTGATAAATAATACCCTCAACCAGCCAGGCAAGGTTAGTAAGATCCAAAAGCCACTTCCAGAAGCCACAGTGGTTGCTTCAGTGTGAGTTGTACATATGCTTAGTTATAAAGTGTTCTCAGTTTCCCACTGTGAGACTATGTACAACAAGCTCTGTATTTAAAAGCTACTGTTTCAGGATAGAAAAGCTGTTAAGAAAAAGATCAAAAGTTCCACAAGATTAAGAGTTCTGTGGACATGTGTGGTCTCTTGTCCTACCACTTTTCAATGTTTATGTTATGAAAAATTTCAGATGTATAGAAAAGTACAAAGAATAATGTCAGTAACTTCTATGTAGCCATAACCCAAGTTTCATCACATCGTAATACTTAGCCATATTTGCACTAGGCCTTTTTGTCTTAATAAATAAATAAATTACATAGGAAAATAAAAACCTGTGGTTAGCACTCCCCACTCCCATGCCCCTGCCTCTCTAAACAATATGTAGCATTAGTTTGTGCCTTTTCAACCATTTATATAAATGGCATCAGACAGTATGTATCAATCTACAACTTTTTTTTTCTCAACGTTGCATTCCTAAAATGTATCCATATTAATACAAGTGTATCTGGTTCATTTATTTTAATTGCTGCATAGAATTTCATTGCATGGATATAGCATATATTATTTTGACTTTTTCCTTCTGAAAGGACAGCTAAATTGTTTTCTATTTTTTACTAACATAACACACAGATGAACATTTTTACAGGTATCCTTTTGCACTCATACACTGGTTTCTCCAGGCACATACCCAGAAGTGGAACTGCTGAGCTCCAGGGTATGTGCGTCTGCAGCTTTGCCACGTGTTGCCAAACTGCCCTCCAAAGTAACTGTACCACACAACACTCCGCCGAAGTGGGAAGGATGTCTGTTGCTCCATCTCCTTGTCATCAACCGATATTGTCCTCTCATTTTGGCCTACCCGGTGAGGGTGAAATGGTATCTCATATTAATTCGGGTGTTCCCACTCATCAGCGAGATTGAGCATCCTTCTACATTTACTGGGCATTGAGATCGTCCTTTCTATGAATTGCCTGATTGTAGCCTTTGCCCATTTTTCTTGTTGCTTCATAAGAGCTCTCTTTATATCTTGTGACTTTAGCTTCTAGGGTTCTACCATTACCAAAGGAGATGATAAACCTATTTCATAGGGATATTTCGAAGCTGATCAAAAAGCACTGAGTCTAGTGCCTATCATATGTTAAGTAATTTCTAAAAAGTCACTATTACTATTATTGCCATGCCTATGAATATGGTTTAGGGTATAAAGTATTTCTAGCATATCTCTCAAGTTTATGGCTCCCTTTGGATAAGTACTGTAAGACTCAGAAAAAGGAGTCTCAGCAACTCTTCTTGCCCATGATATTTCCTCAAGATAAGAAGATACAATACCAGCATTCCATTGTCTATAACTTACCATTAAGGAAATGTGCAAAGTCAGCTCCCCTAGATATTGGTTAAACTAAGCACGGAAGTTACACTTCCTTCAATCCACACGAGACTGGGACCTCTTTTGAGAAAAGCCCCTCATCCTGAGTTTCAGGGATGGTTAATTCACCAGATGAAAAGGACCCTGGGAAAGAAAGAGGTGGGCAGTGGAGGCTGGCAGGTTATCAATATCAGGGACTTGTCAGTACCAGGTATTTCCCAGGACAGAAATATAGCCACCATTTCATGAAATTTCATCAGGCTCAAGACTACTCCATTTCTCCACATGGTAAGTAATCCTCGAATAAGAAAAACCAAGGCTAATCATCATATCACTTACCAAATGCATACGTTGGGTCTTTTTAAAAAAATGATCAGAAGTGCACTGACATCACCTAGGCAGTAGCCAATCCTATTCAATGCACATTGTGAAAATACTCATCTGGCGGGGCGTGGTGGCTCACACCTGTAATCCCAGCACTTTGGGAGGCCAAGGCGGGTGGATCACAAGGTTGGGAATTTGAGACCAACCTGGCCAACATGGTGAAACTCCATCTCTACTAAAAACACCAAAATTAGCCGGGTGTGGTGGCGGACGTCTGTAATCCCAGCTACTCGGTAGGCTGAGGCAGGAGAATCACTTGAACCCGGGAGGCGGAGCTTGCAGTGAGCCGAGATTGTGCCACTGCATTCCAGCCTGGGTGACAGAGCAAGACTGTCTCAAAGTAAAAAAAAAAAAAACAAAAAAAACAGAAAATACTCATCTTTCCTCAATATCCAGAAGAATATGTTCCTAAGGATATGTTGGTAAGCTGGAAAGATGCGATAAAAAGGAATCCTGCAAGCGTGTCTGCTTGTACAC
>NW_012109086.1:913864-916884 GCF_000951045.1 Mandrillus leucophaeus
CAAAAACAAAAACAAAAACAAATGAAGAGGCCTCAGCCCATATGACGTACCTACCTTTGCATCTCTGTTGCTCCTCCTACCTGACCTCAAAACAAAGTGCAAATAACACCGAAAACTGCTTCTGGTTTAATATTTACTCAGCCTTCCAGAGTGAAGGTTAAATGCTGCGCAGAGCTTAGGCTCTGGATCTCAACCCTCAAGAGGCCCCAGCACATGTCTAAGTAGAATCGACTTTAGCCATTTAGTATCCATGGAGTGACAGAATTTCACAGGCCACCTTTGTGTTGCCTGTAGAGCCCTTCGGAGGAACACTGTGCTATGACGCTGAATCTGCGCAGCCTCAAGAATTTCAAAGAAACCCACTCTTGCTTTCCTTCTTCCCTTCTTTTTTTCCTTTTAATCTCTCTTTATAATTGAAATAATCCTTTGCAATCCTTACTCCTTTTCATATAAATTTTTGGGATATGTTACATTTAATCTTTTCACTCTGATTTCTAGAGTATGCTAAAACTAACAACTTTATACTATCCACGTTTCTATCACAAATTCAGTCTTGGATACAGAAATACAACCAGCAAAAAACAAACATATCTGTAGGAAATCAGCCTAATAATAGAGTTCCATTTGAGTTGTATTTAGCAAAGTTGATCTGACAATTTTACTGGTGATAACACCCTGTAGGTAGAGTTCAAAGAGAAAATTCCACATAGTAAGCAAAACTATTAAATGTTCCCATATCCCAATTCCATATTCCACATGTTCCCATATCCCAACTGCCTCTCACATACACTAGGAAAAAAAACAAACAACAACAAACAAAAACAAAACAAATAAAAAACAAAGAGTTAAGCAATGGTTCTACAAGTAGTTGAGAGGAATTTTTTTAAACACCCTAACTGCTAGTCAACAGTTAGATTAAGTTTCAAAACAATGTACTCAATGACAATGCCATCACCAAGCAAATACAACTATTTGTTGAATGAAATTATTGAATTAAATGATAGTGAAGAGTGGACATTTGGAGGGGCATTTCAACCCGTGAACAAAATTTCTAATCATTTTCTCCTTTGCTACGAGAAAAATCAGAGCCAGAGAAGACACTGCTAATGAACTATTCATGAGTTAAAACTGACTTTACAGCCGGGCGCGATGGCTCACGCCTATAATCCCAGCACTTTGGGAGGCTGAGGCGGGTGGATCACCAGGTTAGGAGTACGAGACCATCCTGGTCAACATGGTGAAACCTTGTCTCTACTAAAAACACAGCCTATAATCCCAGCTACTCGGGAGGCTTAGGCAGGAGAATCATTTGAATCCAGGAGGCAGAGGTTGCAGTGAGCCGAGATCGCGCTATTGAAAGAAAAAAAAAAAAAGCAACAACTGACTCCTAAGGAATCCCTTGGCATCTCTAACAAAAGAGTTATAAAACTTAAAGAGTGGTGAGATAACAGCTAAGGATCCCAAAAGAGCTCGGCTCCAAATATATTGTGACCATGGATGAGTCCCGGACCCAGTGCATCGCTCTATTTATTCACCCTTCCAGTGGGAACAGGATAATCAGTTATGAGTAATTGCTAATAAAAGCCTATGTGCCTCTGGCAGAAATACAAATGCTTGTTGATAATGATCATTTTTCCCAGACCCTGGTTTATGTTTCTCCATTAACATTCCAGTGTCCAACTCTCAGGTTCCCAAGATCCTACGGGTTTAGGTCTCTGACTAAAAAAGACCAAGCTGAGATTGGGAGAGTCACCAGAGCCAAAGCACTAGCCAGCTCCCGAACTCCCAAACGAGACATTACACATGCCTGCACTGCATTTAATTTTTTGCTGGGATGACACCCAATGTTTGTGATAAAAATGCACCCAAGGACACTACCCCAAAGAACTTGCTTCTCTTGGATCCACCAAAGGATAAAATGTTCTCAATGCCACCTCCTAAAAGATAAACACCCTTCCCCAAATGTCCCTTCTAATTGGCTGATTGACTGTCCCCTGGGTGTGACTGCACAGGTTAGTCCTGGGTGTGTAACCAAGTTGGAAAAGTCTTCCTGATTTCTGAGTACTATGACAAGGAGGAGAGTGGCATACAGTGGACTGAAATGATACCAAAGCACTGACGTGACCCTGGCACTTTGCAAAAACTACCTTCTACTTGGGGATGTTGATCTGTGATTTTATGAGCCCCTCCAGCTCTGTAGGTCTAACCACCAAAGATCAGAGAGAGGTGAGAGATTCAACAGAATCATTCTGCCAGAGAAGGGGAAAGGAATTCGATTATAGTTAGTGGAATAATTAAAAGTCTCATCCTGTTCTCAGGTTGTAAAATGTCCAAGTATCTACACTCACCTCCCCACAAATGTGCATGTGCAAATGTAAGGTAATTCTAGGTTCTAAGTACATAAATTGTAATAAAAGTAATTAGTACCATAGGTTCATTTATCAGTATCTTCATGTGAAAACCCTTAGGCTAAACTGTAACAATCCTTATTTTTATGAAGCAAGTTATCCATTTTTTCTCAACACGCCTCACATTTAGACACTGCCTGATTCTAAAGATCAGACAGAAAGCAGAGCCTTCGAACATGACCACGCCGATGCTTCCGCAAACCATTCGGCCCTAAGAAACCAGCTTTCTTCAAGTGGGCTTTTCCACCAAGAAACATTAATCACAACCAGAAAAAGAAAATAAAGCATCCTAAAGTTAAGCATATTTATGACATCCTGAAACGCACCTCTTTTTTGGCCTTTGTAATGACGGTCAGTGCTCTGAAGTTTGGGAGCTCATTGCTGATTTCTAAATGGCAATACACTTCCCTCTGAACAGGGATTACTGCTTACAGATTTAAAAATAAAACCAGCTTGTTACATACGAACTTAATTCTAAACATATTCCACCCCTCACCAATGGCCTGCATGACAACTGTTGTCAAATGGGGGCATTCTTTTGGGCTTAGCTGTTTACATTTTAGTTTAAATGTAACGATAAACCTTTCTGCGGCAGGGCTTACAGGGCAAGGA
>NW_012109086.1:916934-921714 GCF_000951045.1 Mandrillus leucophaeus
AAAAAAAAAAAAGCAACAACTGACTCCTAAGGAATCCCTTGGCATCTCTAACAAAAGAGTTATAAAACTTAAAGAGTGGTGAGATAACAGCTAAGGATCCCAAAAGAGCTCGGCTCCAAATATATTGTGACCATGGATGAGTCCCGGACCCAGTGCATCGCTCTATTTATTCACCCTTCCAGTGGGAACAGGATAATCAGTTATGAGTAATTGCTAATAAAAGCCTATGTGCCTCTGGCAGAAATACAAATGCTTGTTGATAATGATCATTTTTCCCAGACCCTGGTTTATGTTTCTCCATTAACATTCCAGTGTCCAACTCTCAGGTTCCCAAGATCCTACGGGTTTAGGTCTCTGACTAAAAAAGACCAAGCTGAGATTGGGAGAGTCACCAGAGCCAAAGCACTAGCCAGCTCCCGAACTCCCAAACGAGACATTACACATGCCTGCACTGCATTTAATTTTTTGCTGGGATGACACCCAATGTTTGTGATAAAAATGCACCCAAGGACACTACCCCAAAGAACTTGCTTCTCTTGGATCCACCAAAGGATAAAATGTTCTCAATGCCACCTCCTAAAAGATAAACACCCTTCCCCAAATGTCCCTTCTAATTGGCTGATTGACTGTCCCCTGGGTGTGACTGCACAGGTTAGTCCTGGGTGTGTAACCAAGTTGGAAAAGTCTTCCTGATTTCTGAGTACTATGACAAGGAGGAGAGTGGCATACAGTGGACTGAAATGATACCAAAGCACTGACGTGACCCTGGCACTTTGCAAAAACTACCTTCTACTTGGGGATGTTGATCTGTGATTTTATGAGCCCCTCCAGCTCTGTAGGTCTAACCACCAAAGATCAGAGAGAGGTGAGAGATTCAACAGAATCATTCTGCCAGAGAAGGGGAAAGGAATTCGATTATAGTTAGTGGAATAATTAAAAGTCTCATCCTGTTCTCAGGTTGTAAAATGTCCAAGTATCTACACTCACCTCCCCACAAATGTGCATGTGCAAATGTAAGGTAATTCTAGGTTCTAAGTACATAAATTGTAATAAAAGTAATTAGTACCATAGGTTCATTTATCAGTATCTTCATGTGAAAACCCTTAGGCTAAACTGTAACAATCCTTATTTTTATGAAGCAAGTTATCCATTTTTTCTCAACACGCCTCACATTTAGACACTGCCTGATTCTAAAGATCAGACAGAAAGCAGAGCCTTCGAACATGACCACGCCGATGCTTCCGCAAACCATTCGGCCCTAAGAAACCAGCTTTCTTCAAGTGGGCTTTTCCACCAAGAAACATTAATCACAACCAGAAAAAGAAAATAAAGCATCCTAAAGTTAAGCATATTTATGACATCCTGAAACGCACCTCTTTTTTGGCCTTTGTAATGACGGTCAGTGCTCTGAAGTTTGGGAGCTCATTGCTGATTTCTAAATGGCAATACACTTCCCTCTGAACAGGGATTACTGCTTACAGATTTAAAAATAAAACCAGCTTGTTACATACGAACTTAATTCTAAACATATTCCACCCCTCACCAATGGCCTGCATGACAACTGTTGTCAAATGGGGGCATTCTTTTGGGCTTAGCTGTTTACATTTTAGTTTAAATGTAACGATAAACCTTTCTGCGGCAGGGCTTACAGGGCAAGGATTCCCTTTTGCAGTATCTATTAGGGTGATTTACGAGACATACTAGGAAACCGAAAGAAATTTAGAGACAGCTTTCTAGGACTAAAATTATTGTGTTTATAATAAGAAAGGGCCTGTCAAACACTAATTTTTGGAAGGTGAAGATTCCATGAAGGCTAGAGTGTCTAACAACAAAATCCTGTCAGGTGATGATCTGCCTGAGATGAAAACTACTTCCATGTCTCGGTTTGCCTGAATACATGCCATTCCGCCTGATATTTGGTATCATAAACTGACCTTTAGGTTGCTCAATCTACACAGCATGAACTGTTTCCTTATGCACTGTTTTTTTTTTTTTTTTCCAATGCTGTAGTTTTCTTTCCATCCCAATTTTATGTACTTATTGTACATGCTGGTAAGTTTTTAATTTTGAGGACTTTTTTTCTCTTAGTTTTCATTATTTTACCTGACACAGTTCACTTCTGTTACACTTACTTACATCTTAAACCACCAAATGAAAGGCTGAGAAAGTTCAATAACATTAATTCCAATGTATGCCTTTCACTTGAACTTCTTATGCATTTTGCTTCCACCACAAGTGCTAAACATTTTGTTCTATCTAGCAAAAAAGAAAAAAGAAAAAAAAAAGGAAAAGAAAAGAAAAAAATTACAGTTTCCGTCGGGATGCCAGCAACTTATTGTTGTTTTTTTCAATTAATAAGAAAAAAGGTTACATTCATCTAATCAAAGATTTTTATCCTGACCTTAACTGAAGAAAAAAGAAAAATGCTTTGAAAGTATGGTATTTGCAAAAGCCCTGAGAAGTCACTAATGGGATTCCCATGATCTAATACATGCAAGGCTTTAACTGTAACTGTAAACCCAATGAAGGCTTATGATTTGAAAGTATGAACTATTGTAGCCAGTTTTTATGGGTTTAATTCCACCAGCAAATCCCAGTTTCTATATTTTAATTCTCAACTAGAGCAAAATCACGACACATTTTCAACTAACAACCTGAAAGAAGCAAGCACTGGAATAATGGGGCCAGAAAACCACTGCCAACAACCACCCTCTGCCACGAACCATCAGTGAACTTCGAAAAGCACAAGACTGAGCAATACTTAAGTCTGTGACATATGTGCATTTCACTTATAACACTCACAAAACTACACATGAATCATTTTATTTTCCTCTGATTTAATTCCCACACAAGGTTCAATAAAACACAGCACTTACTCAGCCACCTCTGACTGAATGACTATTCTCTGCAGCTATTTATTACTCCTCTTCTGCCATGTTTTCTTCTATGATCCAATTCTGTGACTCCTATAAGCCAGGAAAAGCTGCCTTCAAGTCAACGCAGAGCACAAAGTCACTGAAAATTCTGTTGGCACTAGGCTCTACCTAGGTGCTTAGAAGTTGTTCTGTTTTGTCCTGGGAATGTCCCATAAGCAATGTTAATGACTGAAACAGATCCTCTTTTTTTCCTCAAAGGGAATTGAATTATTATAGCAAAGGATGATTTGTGCTCAAAACAATATTCAACCTATCACCCCTATTCAGTATACATGTGTCCAAGGGTCCACAACCACCTACACACAAATGTAAAAATATCAATTCTCAGGAGATCTATCTTGTTTCTAAAATTTCTTATTTGTTCCTTGTTTCATATATTTCTTGGTTTTAAAAATTCAGTATTACAAGGCTTGTTATGGGATATCAGGCCTAATTCTACCTTCCAGAAAAATAACTTTAAAAAGGCATAACTGAATACAGTATACATTTTACAACCAAATACATGTAGGAACAATTTGGTTTTAAAAGAACTACACTGAATGTATTTATCATATGTTTACTGATTGTCATATAGGGACTATCAATGGAACCAAGAGAAAACACAGGATTCCACGCATTGAGCATTAACAACTGAACGTTCCAAAAAATATCTTCCCAAACTGCTGGCCCTTCATTTTTTCATTGTAAGTGTAATTTAATTTATCTCATGCCTCTCATGCAACTAACATAACCTCAAAGGTTCTTTTGGTTTGGAAGTACTTTATGTTCACCTTTAATGAAAAGCACACTTAATAACTTTTTTCTGATAAACAGTGCTCCTACTTCTTTTTCGTTTTATTATACCCACGTTCCATAACCTAAATCCTAACAATGCCAAGATACTTTGAAACTTGGAGCTTCTCTTAATGCATTCAAAGTTTTAGAAATACATTAGCTTTATTTTCGATAGAAACTCTACTACGTTTTCAATATATGTATTAAGTTCTCTTTATCCTTTCTATTGGTCTTAGCTCCTGTGAAGAGAGAAAAACAGTTCTGAGTAATGTTTTCACTGTTATCATTGTTGGTTTTGGTCACTTAAGACAAACGAGGGTGACCTTTTCGGCTTGTGCCACAAAGGCAACGTACTCCAGAACTACTTTCCCAGAGGGCGATCATTTTAAGCAAAGCTCAGTGAATTCGGGATTTTGTTGAGAACCTCAGGATATTGATTTACTTGTAAAATTCACAGAAGAGACTGTAAGAGGTTGGACAAGTTAACTCAAGGTGAGATGCAAGGCCGCCAAGCTCAAGTTTGAAATTCACACCACCACTTCCTGAAACAATGATTTAGGCGCTGAACCTGGTCTAGTGTTTTAACTTTCAGCATGGAACGAGGAAGCGTTCTCCTCCGAGCAGGACAATCAGGCGTTGCGCGAGCAGCCCTCTCCTAAGGCCCCGGCGCCTTCATTTTATTTCCACTCGTGCGATCCACACGTTGCGTGGCCCTTCCCGGCCGCGTTGCAGATGCCTTTGCAATGCCCACTGTTTACTGAGGTGCAGGAAAAGAATCCCTTAACTTAACCCTTGTTCTCGACCTCGGGTTGCAAAGCACAGGCGACCCACACGGACATGAAAGCTACCGAACCCCACTTACCCCCTAGCGGAGCGTCTTACCCGTACAGGAATGCAGGGGCTTGGGTCGCACGACCAGCGACGGGCACACGGAGTAGAGGGAAAGTTTCTCAAAGTAGTCGCAGGTCTCCTTGGAGAGGATCTCGTCGATCATGAAAGTCTTGTAGCGCCGCCTGGCTGCTTTGAGCTGGCCGGGCGAGCTCAGCCTCAGCTCGGCGTGGCAGTGCATG
>NW_012109086.1:922239-938903 GCF_000951045.1 Mandrillus leucophaeus
AAGGCCCCGGCCAGTAGCTCCCCGGGGCAGTGTCCCCCGTGCTCACCTTAGTGCCTGTCCTGCCACCCGCCGGCCTGGCTCCCAATGCCCGCAACCCAGCGGGAGGGCACGTTCAGTTCTCTTACTAGAAAGAAGTCTAGTCCTCACTAGGTTCCCGGGACTTCGGGCCACAGCGCCAGTGCCCCCGGAGACCCACCGTGCTTTTCTCCTTCCCCGTGTGGACGGTTTCCCGAAGACCGCGGCTTCCCAAGCCCTCCACTCGCAGCCTCGCAGCTAGCGCTGAGCCTGCGCGCTCGAAGCGTAGGACTTTTGCGCTGAAGTTGCAAACTTGACTGACCCAAGATCCCAAACCAATGACCCTCGTCCCGTCCGTTACCCTAATAAGAAACTGAGAAGGAAAAAAAAAAAGATAAGAAAAGAAAAATTAATGAAAGTGTGAGTTATCGCCGGGCGCGGTGGCTCACGCCTGTAATCCCAACATTTGGGAGGCTGAGGTGAGACGATAGCTTGAGGCCAGAGGTTCGAGACCAGCCTGGTCAATATAGGGAGACCCTGTCTCTACAAAAGAAAAATTAAAAACAATCAGGCATGGGGGTGCACGCCTGTAGTCCCAGCTACTGGAGAGGTTGAAGCAAGAGGAAACCTGTAGTCCCAGCTACTGGAGAGGTTTAGGCAGGAGAAAATCTTGAGCCCAGGAGTTCGCGGCTGCAGTGAGCCAGGATCGCGTCACTGCACTCCAGCCTGGGCGACAAGAGCGAGATTCTGACTTTTTTAAAGTGTGCGTTTAAAAAAAAAAAAAAACACTGTTTATAAAAACATTTTTTCCTCGTTGGAAAGGGCCAGAGCTGCACGATTCTAGGGAGCAGGCGGGCACTGGGGTAGTCTGTCCCATTCAGGCTTCTCCCAGCGCCCCAGCCTTCCGGCAAAGCGGCTTTCAATCTCCGGATCCCTCGCGATACGACCGGGTTAGAGAGTCGCAAAGACAGGTGTTTATTGGGTGATTTGCCTTTTTCTTTCCAGTCTCCTAGTCTTAGGGTCTGCTCCAATCAAGGTCTGTACGGACTTTAGTCGTTCATTGGAATTACTGCGTAAAGGGGATCCCACCGAGCCTCCGCGCCCGGGAAGCCTCCGGCAGCCTGAGTCGCGCCCGGTGTTAGGCGGGAACAGCCCAGTGCACACCCGTTTCCACGACTTTATGTTGGAATGAGTGGGTGCGGGGTTGGAAGGAAAACGCACGACAGGGACACTGAGAAGTATAGACGCGGATGGCCTTCCCTAGGGCCGAGTTTGGGGCCGGTGACATTTCCTCCCCGCTCCCAGTCTAGAAGCGTCAGCGAGGGCCGGCGGGCTCTCCGCGGAGCTGCTTACCCAGGGGGCCCTGGTGGCCGCGGAAGCAAGTCAGTGCCGGCGCCTGGGACGGTGGTTAAACTCGGAGGGAGGGACACGCCCAGAGGACTAATCATTAGGCTGTTAGAGAAAATAGGGGTTTTGTTTTGTTTTGTTTTGTTTTGTTTTGTTTTGTTTTGAGACTGAGTCTCACTCTGTCGCCCAGGCTGGAGTGCAGTGTCTTGATCTAGCCTCATTGCAACCTCTGCTCCCCAGGTTCAAGTGATTCTCCTGCCTCAGTCTCCTGAGTAGCTGAGATTACAGGCGCCTGCCACCGTGCCCGACTAACTTTTGTATTTTTTAGTAGAGACCAGGTTTCACCATCTTGGCCAGGCTGGTCTTGAACTCCTGACCTCGTGATTCACCCGCCTCGACCTCCCAAAGTGCTGGGATTGCAAGCGTGAGAAAATAGATGTTAACAGGCCAAGTCACAGCCTAGCATTAGACAAGGCCCGCAACGCGTCTTTGAGGAACTTCATTCCCGAAGTATTTGCAAACTGGCCTCCCCTCCCCTCCTCTCCATCTATAATTATTTTCCTTCATTCTCTTTCTCCATGCAGAGGCGGCTGAAGGGCAGGCAAGAACTGCTGCCAGGTTTCCGGGTGGCGCCGGGGGTCCTGCGCCGGACTCTGGGGTCGCCAGGCTGGTCCCAGGCGCGCCCCCTGCTTCCGCTGCGGGACCCTGAGGCTGGTCCGCGGTCAAGGCGCGGGACCCGGGACAGCTCACCGCTCAGCCTGAGCGTCGCCGTCCGACGCCACGACGGAGAGTGTTCTCCGCGGCGCAAGCCGAGAGGGAAACCGCTGCGCTGAGTCGGGGCTGGGGTCCAGGGGCTCAGCGTTCGCTCCCAGGGCAATGCCGGGCGAGGAGCTCTAGGCGCCCCCAGGAAAGTGAGCCGCTGGTAGGCAGCTGCCAGTAAACTGAGTGCTTGCGGGCGATCTCACCCGCAGCGCCGGCTACGAGGCGGGCTTGGAGCTGGGGACCAGCACCTGAGCGACAGCAGGACCCCACGCCCGGCGAGGGGCCGACCGCGTCGCGTTTATACTTTCTATCTGCCCGGCGTGTGCCGACGGAATGCGCGCACTCGGGGCACCACTCTGGGCCCCGACTTTGCACTGCTCTGCTTTCCTCAATCTCTTTTCTCTCTGGTTCTTCCCCTTCCTTCCACCGCCACTAACTCCTCTCCTCTTCTTCCCTCCCACTTCTCCCTTCCGCGCATTGCTCCCTGCACCTTGGGCCTCTCCTCCTCTGTCGAATTTCCCGCTTCTGTTTTCTCTCTTCCGCCTTCCCTTCTTCTCCCCATCGTTCATCCTTGTTTTATCTCTCCCTCTCTCTTTTTAACCTCCCTTCTCCGCCTCTCCTCCTTCCCTCTGTCCAAACCCGGGTCTGGACTCGCGTTCGCGTGCTGCAGGCGGCTCACTCGCACGGACAGAGCCCAAGACCAGGGGCCAGGAGGGACCGGCCTCGCCTTGGCTGACCGCGTCTCCCAGCGCTCTCACTCGTCTCCGCTTCCACTCGGCCACAGGCACAAAATTCACAAAATCCAGACACTCCCTCAGACGAGTTCTTTGATTGGAAATCTGCAGTGTTTTAATAGGTGAAGAGGTAAAAATTCCAATTCACCTCCTTGGATTTTCCATTTTTTCTATTTTGCGCTACAGAAGCAAGAAATCTCAGAAGGGGTCCGGGGGCACAAGTCCCCTGCGCAGTGGAGAGAGAGAGAGACCCGATCTTGGAGTCTAGAGCCTTGCGCTCTCTGTCACTTAACTCCCTAAGCTGAGCCTCAGTTTTTTCATTTGTAAATGGTGACCACAAAACCTGCTTCACAAGGATGGGCTTTCATAATCTATGCCTTTGCACAAGTTTGTTTCCTTTCATTGCAATGCCCTCTACATCCTATCCCCTCTTTCTCTGCCCCAAAACCTAGAGACTCATCTCAAATGTCACCTCCTTTGTGAAGTGTCTCCCCACTCCCCCAGGCTGCCGATTCCTACCTTTATGGTGGCATATCCTTTACTGTATTGTCCTTTGCATGTTTATTTCACCCACTGGACAATGATCAGGTGGGCCTACTCCCTAATGTTATATCATTCATTTGTATCACCAATACCCGTATAGCACACAGTCGGTTCTCAGTAAATATGTCATGAATAAATGAATGAGTGGGAAAATAATACGTTAGATGGGACATCAAATCTTAACTAGTCGTTTTCAGTTTGTCTTTCTCTTTAAACGAGCCTCTCTCATTTTGGGTTTTTAGCAATGGCATCTAGCCCAATTCCCTTTTCACCCTCATCTCCCTTTTCTTTTTCCCACTCCCTCTTTCCTGCTTTCAGACTGTAAAGGGCTTCTGTGGGAGGAAGCACACCCCAGCTGTCAATCATGAAGTGGGGCTTTGGTCAGAATAGTAAGGGGTTTTGTTTCCAACGTTAATGAAGTGGCTGGAACAGCAAACATCTGCCAACGGGACTCAAACCTTTTCCAGCTGCTGGAGACCCACAGACACTTCCCAGCCTCCTGTGACTGTACCCAGGCAGTGTCTGACCCTGCACCCTGGGGTGGAGGAGTGGGGACACACCACACACGGAGGAACAGGTGGGTGTGCCCTGAGCCACACATAGGCAGACATGGAAAGAATAAAAATTCGCACCCTCCACGGAGCTTCAGGGGATCACCCCGTTCCCAAACCCCAGCCCCTCACGCTCCCACCCCACGGAGCTTCAGGGGATCACCCCGTTCCCAAACCGCAGCCCCTCACGCTCCCACCCCACGGAGCTTCAGGGGATCACCCCGTTCCTAAACCCCCCTCACACTCCCACCCCACTCTAGCAGCTGATTCCTAGGGACACAGCCCAACCAGAGAGAAAGGGACAAGGACATCTTTGCAAAGTTAGGACTGGAAACTCTAGATTTGGCTCCTTTGGTTTCTGTCAACTGGAAACCAAAGAATTCCTCTTTATCATGTCAACTCACACAAGGCATCTCCACTCTGTTAGAACTCATGAAGTTTAATAAAACAAATGGTTTTTAAAAATCCTAGGGTGACACTTAAGTTGCTTATAGGATCTAACTGTGGATGATCTTGGCTTGACTTTTAATTTAACTCTCCTGTTGTAATTTTGGGCTATGTATCGATATAGATATTCCGAAGCGGTCAGGACATGTCTTATGAGTGCACTAATTCGCTCCCCAACCATCTTTTCTCCAAAGAGTAGAGAGGAGGTAAAAACACTTCTTAGATTCCAGTAAAGTGTACTTAACAACTTGTATTTCAGTCGCTACGTTTTGAAATAGTTTCAGACAAGTAAAAGCAAAATAGGGAAAGCCTTGTAAGTTAATATTCCCCTGGGCCCCAGGTCCATGCCAAAACTGCTGTCTGTGGAGCTCAGCATGGCAGCCTCAAATAACAACTTAAAGGAGGTGTACGCAGAGGCCAGCTTGTTTTTAATGATCATATTAATTTACAAAATCTGCTCTCATACACTATAAACCATCTTTTTAAGAGAAAGCACAAATGCGATTCCCTTGACAAATGGACTTGAAAAGAACTGAATAGATCTTTCTTTCTTTCTTTTTCTTTTCTTTTCTTTCTTTCTTTCTTTCTCTGACCCAGTCTCACTCTGTTGCCCAGCTGGAGTGCAGTGGCACAATCTCGGCTCACTGCAACCTCCGGCTCCTGGGTTCAAGCGATTCTCCTCCCTCAGTCTCCTGAGTAGCTGGGATTACAGGTGCGTGCCACCACGCCTAGCTCATTTTTGTATTTTCAGTAGAGATGGGGTTTCACCATGTTGGACAGGCTGGTCTCAAACTCCTGACCTCATGATCAGCCCGCCTCAGCCTCCCAAAGTGCTAGGATTACAGGCGTGAGCCACCGCGCCCAGCGAAGAAAGGAATAAATACATCTTTCTATCCTTTCTCAAAACATCTTTCTGGATGAAAAGTCTAAGTTGAGGGGGGAAAAAAAGGCAATGGCTATTTCTACAGAGCACTAAACATCTACACAAAGAACAAAAATGCAATAAATCATTCAGATGTTTCCCAACTATTCGAAGCTTGGTATACAGATTAAAATTTGCTGAGTATCTCCCTTTTAAATTTGTGCTATCCTGACATCAAACAGCCATATTTCTGCCAATACTCCATGCCCTTATACTATTCCAACAGATATAGCCAGGAAAATAAAATTTAATCTTTCCTAAGTTTCTCATAATATTGTGAAAATAAATATGAATGTTTGGGGCATCATTGGTTTTGACTTTTTTTTTTTTTTTCTACCTGATATCCTTTCACTAATGAGAAAGCTGCCACAAGAGAGAAACAGCACTTTTATAAAAATGCAGTGGAACAGCGTCCTGGCTGCCTGGGGCAAGAGGAAAGAACTTTTGAGTCAGGCAAACCTGGGTTCTATTCCTAGCACATTTACTTGGTAACTTCCTTGACCTGTAGTCCTCAACCATGTCATGTGGATAATGACAGCCAGCTCAGGGTTTGCTGGAGGATTTCACAGGAGATTGTGTACAGGACACTAACTTATGAAATGCCAATCTCCCCACCGCCTTTACTTTTTCAATAAAATAAGCAATTTGCTATCAGAAACCATGACAAAATAAAACTGCATTTTTAAAAGCACCAAAGCCAGCTTCTGCTGATACATAAGTGTGTGAGGTTGGGTTTTGTTCCACATTCAAAACCCAGGATCAACCAAGAAACAGTGAGGGGCAGGAGTAGGGTAGGAGGGTAGGACTATCATTAACTGAAGGAAATGGCCCTGGCCATGAGAGTCCATAAGTGCCATTTAACATCTGGCCCCACAGCCACAGACTCAGCACATCTGCAGGTGTCAGTTAGTCTAACCAGCACTTCACAGGGGACTGGGTCATTTGTAGTTCTGATGGTTTCTGTCTGCCAAAAAATGCCATGATCCTGCACCCACTGGGTGACAGCACATTAAATCATCTCATAAAACATTTTCATTCTGTCCTTGGCCTCAAGCAGTCCTTGGTTAGGTTTTGTTTCTCTGTAGTCTTCCCTCATCCAGCGAGGCAGGATTTCAAAGTGAACAAGCGGTCAGTCAGTCATTAGCATTGCCTGTTATCAAGGACAAGAAGGCTCCCGTGTTGGGCAGCACAGGGAAAGACTTGCAGAGCCAGTCTGCCTTCTGAACACATGAAGGAAAAACAATGCTCAAAGAGAGCTTTGGATGATTAATGCAATCTGCTGGCATAATTGTTACTATGCTGATACAAAACAATATTTACCAAGAACACTGGGTGCAATATGCCAATCAGAGAATTGTAATGGTCTCTGCACTCCAAGTCCTTAAGAAAGAGGAAGTTTGTACAAACTCCTGGACGCAGGTGCTAATCATCTACTTAGGTCGCAGTGTAGACGTGCATGTGTATATGAGTGTGTGTGTGTGTCTGTCTGTGTGCCTGCACATATACTCCCTGTGCACACTTTGTAACTTTTCTGTTTTTTTGAAGAATGAAGAGAAGGCAAAAGGAAGTGATAAAAAGGGAAAAGAAAACACTTGAAAATCGTGTTTATTAAACAAATTAAAGAGGAATCCTCAGTCTCATAGGTGGAAAAAGAGAAAAGAGAGCTGAGGGAGCCGTCCAGCCCGAGGTTTCACATTTGTAGCGTCTTTCTGTCCTGTGCTCAGCCATGGCTAACGGGCTTTCATGTGTGCAAAGAAATGCAGACTGTTTCCCTTTCTAAGAAATAGTCCACAATTTGAAATATTTCTTACAATTGTAGGCTTTTAAGAGAAAATTGACCTCTGTGAGCTATTTATAAAGAATGTTTTTATATCAGCAGAAATTGTAATAACACAGCAAATATGCTAGAAGCAAAATAGAGAAACAAAAAATGATATGGAAAATTCTGGTATTGAATATTCTTAGGTAAAACACTCAAAAACTTAAGAAAATGCAAAATGTCATCAAGAAAATGATAATCTGAGTCAAGTGAATATTTGCTTAAGTTTTTCCATTTGGGGATTTTTATGCAGAGAAATATTTTACCTCACTTTGAGCACACAGCCACGAGGACAGTTTTTATAGATCTCTAATGCCGTGGCATTTCCTTCATTACTTTCCAAAGTTGCAAGGATGCTCGGATCTAAAGGGGCTATAAATTACTAAAGTAAATGAATGATATGGTGCCAATTTCTCTGTGTTTCAATTACGCAAGCAGCTTGCCTTTTTAAATGGAATTTGAAGTCATCATAGAAGAGAATCCCCAATTCTATTGCCAGTCCACATCCTGATACGTTTACTTAAGTCAATTATCGAGTTGCTTAGATTATGTCTACAGAAGCTGCCAAAACATCTGGTCATTTCAATCAGTTCAATAAAAGATTCTGCCAAGTCAGGGGGGAAAATTAGTCAAATTACTCATTTGTATAGGCAGAACAACGGGTTGTTTTCTCCGGGTAGACAGTACATGGATATAGCTTAAAAGGTTTTGGTTTTCTCTTCTGAAACCAGAATACAGTTTATAGTTCCTGAAGGAGGTTGTGATTTTTATCAGTGTTTGGGAGGTGCTCTGACAGATCTATAGTCCAAAATGTAATGGATATGAAAAGGACTTAACCACGTCTCTGAGACAATTCTGTACTCATTTGAATCCTGTGTTCTCAAGGTTGGGACCAAGTCAGAATTAAGCCAATGGGTTTTTGCTAAATTCTGAAAAATAAAAGTAGCAGTACTAGAAATCACAGAATAGTGCCTTTTCCCCTAAAACCCACCGGCATTCCTGTGGATGTATGTCCTCACTTTAACAAAATCTGACACATGATTTGAATTACAAAATACAGATAAATATACAGCGTTTCACTGGCACCTCTGTTGCATAAAATGCTGCTCTATAAAATCAAACTAATGCAGTCCTATTATTTCTTCAGTCTTTTAGATGGTATCTTCAATGGATATTTGAAATTTCAAATGATTATCTTTACTGACTACATAGTGACAGACAACCCCAAAGAGAAATAAATGCTCAGAGACAGGGAGGAAGAGATTCAGGAGCCCGGCCCAGGCTCCTGTTCCTATTACCCTGTTTTTCCTTTCACATTTACATACTCATTCAATGTTTCAGACCAGAGGATTTTTGATGAAACATTCTGAAAAACTATTTAGTTCAGAAATCTGTATTAGAGTACAAGCTCTCACTTGACTAAACATATTGGAAGAAGAAAACAGTTTCATTATTCATTTGGGGCAACATTAAGTACAAATAACCTACCCATGTCTAATTTTATATGACTTTGTTCTCTGTACATAGATTTAAAGTTTTTTGAAACCTGAGATAATTAGGAACAATTATTGTCATAACTGAATAATATAAACTTTGTATTAAGGTCTGAGGTGACTCACCCTCCTACTCAATATTCCAGAGTACATGATCTGTTAGGCTGATGTCTGTGTGTAACTTGTTAAATGTCTATAGCTTAATTGTTAAGAGTTGCTTGTTAATGAATTAGCAAGAAAGTCTTTCTGTTTCCTTTAAGAGAGAAAATAGTTCTTTGTTTCAAGAACAAAGAAATTTTTAAAACTCAGTTTTCTAGGTGGGAGGAAGGTAATTTTTTTAAAAGAGAAAAAGGTTTATTTAGAATCTCAGTAGGAGTAGACTCTTGTTTATGAAAAAAAAGAAAACAGAAATTTTACTATAGCTCAACTGAACTGAAGAGTAAGATCTCGGATCCAATAAAGAATAACATTCAGGTAGCTGAAAGAGGATTTTAGTTTTGACGCAGATAGATTGAAAGTTAGTAGGATCAAGACTTTTTGGAGAATTAGCAGAAGGACCCTGCACTAAGAATAGGATAAAACCAAGGTGGTCAAGCCGGGGTTAGGGAGGGTAGATCTTTGTTAACTTCTTGTGGACAGAACTAGAATTTGTTTTCCCTCTGTAAGAACTAATGATGCAGAGTTTATGCTTTTATTTATCCAGTATAGTTTTGGAAAAGTAAGTTTGACCGCCCTGAAGATGATGACTTGGAGAATAGAAATGGAGCAGGGTATGAAGAGAAGAGAGGGTATGACATCACACAAAATATGCAGATTCGGTAGTTCCAAAGAACCTCAAAATTATTAACACAAATGAAAAAAAGTGCCCAGTCTTGAATTCAGCTTTGGAATATACACACCCCACATACTTGTAGGCTAACAAGTAGTTTACTGTCCTGATGACAAACTAAGAAGTCATTTACAAGGTAATATTTTGGAGTGCAAAGACCCACATAAAAGAGACTGAATTAGTCACAAGCTGTTTGTGGGAATGTACACTGGTATGATATTTCTGGAGGGCAGTTTGGCATTATATCTCAAACACAAAATCGATCCAGCAGTCCCAACCTAGGAATTGAAACCAAAGCTGTGGTTCTCAAATATGATTGTACACATAATTTCCTAGGAGTGCTTGTTTAAAAACTGCCCATTCCTAGATTTCCTCCGCCCAGAAATGTGTAGGTGTGAGAACTGACATTTTAAAACAGGCAGTCCTATTGATTTAGCTGCTGTTTGACAAACAGGTTGCCAAAGAGATAAAACTGATAAAAGTGGGACAGGCTGTAAGAAGAAAAAAATGTTAGTTGTAAAAATGTTAGTTGTAAGAATGTTAGTTGTAAGAATTCTTACAACTATTCTTATAATTTAAGGAAAGTAGGAAATCTGTCATTTTACCTCTCTGAGCCTCAGTTTCCATGTCTTTGAGAAAAAAGTCATACCCAATAGTGCTATTGTAACACTAAAGATACATATAAATGGCTTAGACAATGACTGACATGTAAAAATTTATTTTAAAAATTTATTATTATTATTATTAGAGATAGGTGTCTTGCTATGTTGACCAGGCTGGTCTTGAACTCTTGGCCTCAAGGAATTCTCCTGCCTTGGCCTCTCAAAGTGCTGGGATTACAGGTGTGAGCCACTGCACTCAGCCCATAATATTCTATGTAGTTTTATGATTTATTCTATGTAGTTTTATTTATTCTATGTAGTGATAATTTATTCTATGTAGTTTTATAATTTATTCTATGTAGTTTTATTTATTCTATGTACTGATAATTTATTCTTTGTAGTTTTGAATACTGTTTACATTGTTTTACAATTGACATTTATCTTTTTTCCCTAAGAATTATATTTAAGTTCAAAATTATAATACTTTACGTTCAAAAATAAAAAGTGAACTTCAATATCTTACATTTGCATAACATTTCCATTTACAGAAAATCTTCAAATGCAGTACTTCATGTGAACGTCATACAGCCCTATATATGAAAGAGGACAAGTCTTATTATTCCTATTTTACGAAAAAGGAAACTGAGGAAAAGTGGTTTACTTGAGGTTACCCCACACAGCCACATCTACACTTGCAGAGCCAAGTCTCAAACCCCAGTCTTTTGAGTCCAAGTTCACCATACCCTCTGGGGGACAGTGTTTTTTCACTGATCTCAGTCATATTTGTCAAAAGAAATGAAATTCCAGTTTGATGAGTTTCTATTTTTCACTTATCCACCCCCTCATAAAAAATGCTAAGCATTTGATAAAACTGAGGTAAACTGAATATTAAGAGGGCTGATATAAAAACAGATTAAAGTCAGGAAATATCACAGTTAGGTCTGGTAGGAAAACTTAACCATCTCATGTGTCAGGAGCTTTGGTTACTCGGTAATCCTCTAAATATAGACGTCCCAATCACTTGTTACAAATTAACAGAAATTTCATGAGCAGGGAAAATGGATCGATGATTATGTAGAACGTGGACTGTCCATTGGATTGCTCTGAGTTCTCGAAAGTTGTTCACCTCCTAGCAATCCAGCCCCGGCGTGTCGCGGAGCCTCCCAGCCAAGCCGGTTTGGCTCTGGACCACGCCTGCAATCAGAAAGGATCCCAAGGCACCCGCCGCTTCTCAGGGTTGCAGTGTGGCCGCTACTGCCCTCTACCGGACAGCAGGGACGCATGGCGTGTGTGCTGTGGAATCCGGTCTCCCTCTATCGGCGCCAAGCAGGTACATTACCAGAGACAGGCTCTCCAGAGGTGCTGCGTCCGCGCTGATGACTGTCCCAGAACATTGTCTTGGGAAGGCCACTTGGGGGGCTCCTTGACCTCAGCACTGTCAGAAGTGTCACCTGTTGCTATTCTTCCCTAAAACAGATCAAGGGACTCTCTAGACTGGACAGGGAAGGCTCTTTGCCGGCCCTACACTCTAGGGTTAGTCCTGATCGTTCTCACCATCAAGGACTTGAATTCTCCACCGAAAATCATTGTAAATGACTTAGCTCTATTTCTGGTTAATAAGGGTATTGAACAAGGAGGATTTGAAAGCAGCGCATAATACCAGTAGAAAGTCTGTAGCATACGACTCTAAGATCTAGGACTGTGCCCTGGTATCACCATTTAAGAGCAAAGGCAGCTCCAGTACAACCAAGCTTTGTGGACCTCAACCGTAAGCAAAAGCTCCGCTTCCCTAAGTTAGTCTCAGGGATCTAATTAGTTTACGGTGGTAAATCTTGAATATGATCAACAATACGTTCATGTATTACATTTACATTAACTCCAGTATACATTTGTCTGCTCTAGATCATGCTTAAATATTTCTGGCTTTTGTGGATTAGGTACACTTACAGTTCCCTGAATTTATAGATGACACCTGGTCTCTTTTAACTTAGGTTGTAAACCCTCTTGAATACAGGGAGTGGAGGGTCTGGCTAAAAAAGGAAAATGTAAAAGGTAAAATCTTAATAAGAGGATGAATATAAAAGAAGAGAAATAGAAAGAATTCAATTTTTCCTGCCATTAATTTTTCTGCCCTGACTCTATGAATTACAAATACAAAGTCATTGGTAGTGACTTTGCTATTTTCCTATAAAAATATATTTCCTTATTTCCCCCTGCCTGCAATAGAACACACAGAGCCAATCAGTCTTGCCAGGTATGGAAAACAAGTTTATACATAACTACAAACCATTCTTCCCCCTAAAAAATAAAAACAAAACTCCACTTCTTGGGACAGGCTAAAAATACCACAAAACTATGGAGAATGGTGAAGTTGGCTGAGGTGCTTCCTAATGACTGTTTAGTCAATCAGATAGCTGAGTCTTATAACAGGATATTGTTATATTTCTGGATGTTTAAATAACACCTTCTTGAATAGCAACATTTTGTTCTTTGTATTACATTGAATTGTTTTCCTTGTAGCAGCGTGTTGTAAATCTGTAGTGGAGATAAGCGTATACATATTGGATATAGAGATAATTCATCTAACATATATTTATTGAGCATCTACTTTGTCCCAGGAACTGTATTGGTCCAAAGAAATGTGGTGGTGAACAGTACACACTCCCTTTCCTCACAGTAACAGACCTGTAGTGGAGATAGATGAGTCAACAGGTGCCTACACCCGTGGTTATGAACTGGGAGGTTTAAGAGCACAAAGAAGGGGCACTTAGCCCAGTCTGAAAAGAAATAAGGGAAGGATTTCAGAAAGAATTGTCATATAAGGTGAGATTTGAAGGAAGAATATGAGTTAGGAAGGGGTAAAGGAATTCAAGGCAGACGAGAAAAACATCCAAAGCCTAGAGGCAAGTGAAAGTGTCTCGTGTCCTAGGAACTGCAATATTTGAGTGCGACAGAAGTGCGGGTTTGAAGAGCAAAGTGTCCCAAGAAAATGAGAAAGAAGGGTCAGATCATAAAGCATCTTTTATGCTATGTTACTGATTTAGATTTTATTCTGAAAACAACAAGGAGCACTAAATGATTTATGGTAGGAGAGTGACATAATCAGATGTGCTTCTGAAAGTCCTGGCCACAATGTTATAGAGTGTGGATTCAAGAAGAGCTACATAGAGAGGAAGGAAACCAGTTAAGAAGTTATTGTAGGCCAGGCGCTGTGGTTCACACCTGTAATCCCAGCACTTTAGGAGGCCGAGGTGGGTGGATCACCTGAGACCAGGAGTTCGTGACCAGACTGGCCAACATGGTGAAACTCCATGTCTACTAAAAATACAAAAATTAGCTGGGCTTGGTGGCAGGTGCCTGTAATCCCAGCTATTTGGGAGACTGAGGCAGGAGAATCACTTGAACCCGGGAGGCAGAGGTTGCAGTGAGCTGAGACCATGCCACTGCACTCCAGCCTGGGCAACAAGAGCGAAACTCCATCTCAAAAAAAAAAAAAAAAAAAAATTATTGTATTTCAGTGTTAATCCAAGGGAGGGGTAATTGACTTCCAAAGCCATAGGATGAAGAAAAAGGAGAGACTGAAATGGTTTCAAGGAGATAGAATCCATGAAACCCAATAATTATTTTGATGTAAGAAAATAAAGAAGTCAAAGTTAAGAATAACCCTATTTAATATCCAGAACATAAAAGCTCCTACAACTTAATAAAAACAAAAAATAACTCAATTAAAAAAATGGGCAAAGGACTTGAATAGAAATTTCTCCAAAAAATATATATATATGTAAATGGCTATAAGCACATGAAGAGATGCTCAACAACATTAGTCATTAGGGGAACGCAAATCAAAGCCAGGATGAGACATCACTTCACCCCTACTAGGATAGCTGCAATTAAAGAAGACAGAAAATAGCAAGCGTTGGCATGGATGTGGTGAAATTGGAACCCTTCTATATTGCTAGCAGAAAAGCAAAATAGTACAGGTGCTGTGGGAAACAGTTTGGCACTTCCTTAAAAAGCTAGGCATAGACTTAGCATATTACCCAGCAATTCGACTCCTAGGTATATGCCCCAAATAATTCAAAAACAGAAACAAACATATTTTCAGGCAAATGCTTATTGCACCATTACTTACAACAGCTAAACGTAGAAACAATCCAAGTGTTTACCAAGAGAAAATTGGATAAATAAGAGGTAGTATATACATACGATGGAATAATGTTTAACCATAAAAGGAATAAAGTTCTGATACATGCTACAACATTAATGAATCTGGTAAACACTAAGCTGACTGAAAGAAGAAAGACACAGAAGGACAAGTGTTATATGATTAAACTTATACATAGTGCCTGGAATAGGTAAATTCGTAGACACAGAAAGCAGAGTTGTGCTTACCAGGAGCCAGAGAGAGGGAAAAGTGGCAAGTTATTGTTTAATGATTATAGAATTTTTGTTTGAGGTGATCAAAAGTTTTGGAAGTAGATAGTAGTGATGGTTGTACAACATTGTGAATGTAGTTAATGGCATTAAATTATACCCTTTAAAATTGCATAAATGGCAAATTTTATACTGTGTATATTTTACCACAATTTTTAAGAATCAATAATGTAATAGACCAAAAAAAGCTCACATTGAATTGTACATCTTCAATCTGTGAATGGTATTGTATGTAAATTATCAATAGTCATTAAATTATCAATGATTAATGAAGTCATTAGAAGACAAACAAATAGCAACAACAAAAAGGAATAGAAGTCAGATTTCTGACTTGGCAAATAAGTTGATGGGGCTACTATTCACTAATATAAGGGGAGAAAGTAAGCAGTTTGAGGAGGAAGCAGTAAGGTCATTTTGGGTATGTTAAATTTGAGATGTCCATCAGACATACAAATGGGGATGCACTGTGTACAGTTGAGTATGTGTGTCTGAAATTTGGAAGAGAAATCTAAATTAGAGGTACAATTCAGAGGCCATCAGTATGTATATAGTAATCAAAGCCTTGAGAGTAAATGGAATTATTTGGGGAATATGAAAATGAGATGATACAAGAACCAAGAAGAGAATCTCAAGCTTTATTAATATTTAAGGGGTGGGCAGGCAGAGACATCCACAAAGAAGTCTGAGGGGTAATATAGGAAGAAAAGTCATTGAAAGAAAAAACACACTATGGGGAAAAGGAACATTTTTTCTATATCTTTTACTACTGTAAATAATAATTTCCTTTATATTTAATGAAAGAAAACTAACGGCAGAAAAGGTTTAAATAAGAAGAAAAATCTTTATCTCTTTTTGTCCTTGTACCTAAAGTCCAAGTTGTTTCAAATTAGAAAGTTTGGATTACAAACCTTCAGAAAAACTTTGCAATGTGTACCAAACAAACCTAATCAGTTTGCTTATTCAAAGAGAGACAGACAGAGAATCAGTGGGAGAAAAAAGCAGGCATCTCACTATTAGTTCCAACTTAAAGAAAAAGAAGGAAAAAAATGTCCTTTAATCTAAAAATCTCTTCCTTTTCTGCTCCTTGATGTTTGAAACTCCTAGAACAGAGGGTAAAATATTTTAAAGTTAGAAATAAGGTCTTACAGCCAAATACTCAAATCAGGAGACATATTACATGAAGAAATGCTGACCAAGAATGGATGAAAGACATGACACCACAGATTCGAGAAGTTCAGTGAACTAACTCAAAGGAAGATAAATACGAAGAACCACAACTAAGCATGTCATTATAACATCCTAAATACAAAAGATAAAGAGAAATGTTTTAAAAAGTCAAATAAAAAAGACATTACTTTCAAAGGAACCGTTATAAAAGAGAAGGCTAACTGGCAAATAGTAAGAGACAAGCCTAACTTTTGAACAGAAACCCTGAAAGGCAAAAGACAATGGAATGACATCTCTAAAATGCTGGGAAAAGATAAATATGAACCAAAGATCTATCCTACAAAAATATTCTTGAGACATTTCAGGATCGCTTTGGGCCATTTCCAGCAATATGGACGACCCTGGAGGACATTATGCTAAGGGAAATAAACCAGGCACAGAAAGACAAATGATCTCACTTATATGTGGAATTGAAAAAAAGTTGAACTCATAAAAGTAGAAAGTAGAATGATGGTTACCTGGGGCGGGTGGGGAGTGCGTGGTAGAGATGTTGGTTAAAGGGTAAAAATTTTCGTTAGACAGGAGGAATAAAGTTTTTAGACCTATTGCACACCATAGTGACTATAATAATGTAATGTATATTTCTAAATTGCTAAAAGAGTAGATCTTAAAAGTTTGTGCCACACACAAAAAATATGTGAGGTGATGGATATGTGAATTAGTTGGTTTAGTCATTCCATAATGTACACATACATCAAAATGGCACATTGTACCCCCATAAATACACACAGTTATTATTGTCACCTACAAATAAAATAAAAACTTAAAAATTAATTTTGGGCTGGGAGCGGTGGCTCATGCCTGTTATCTCAGCACTTTGGGAGGCCAAGGGGGGGTGAATCACGAGGTCAGGAGATCGAGACCATCCTGGCCAACATGGTGAAACCCTGTCTCTACTAAAAAATACAAAAAATTAGCTGGGAATGGTGGTGTGCACCT
>NW_012109086.1:939608-941509 GCF_000951045.1 Mandrillus leucophaeus
GGGGTTTCACCATGTTAGCCAGGATGGTCTCAATCTCCTGACCTCGTGATCTGCCCACCTCAGCCTCCCACGGTGCTGGGATTACAGGCATGAGCCACCGCACCCTACCCACTTATATTAAAATAAATATTAAAGTGAGTTCCTCAGGGGAAAGTAAATGATCAAAGAAGAGACACGAAAGTTCAAGAAGGATGGAACAGCAAAAGAAAGGATAAATATAAATAAATATACACTGCTTATAGCAATAATAATATGTTGCCATTGGTTAAAAATACATGCAGAAGTAAAAACATAGGACAATAAGAGCACATAAGGAAGAAAGGGGAAAATGGAATTAAAAATCGTAAGATTCTAGTAATGATTGAGAAAAATATGTGACAGAAACTATCTGTGCCCTGTCAGGCATAAAATAATTACTATGTGGTCTTTTAGAGAAAAATTTAGTCAATCCCTATTCTATATGATAAATCAGGTCAAGATTTATCTTCTGATTCTACCACTAAGAGAAGTAAATCAAAATATTTAAATCTAATTATAAAACTCAATAATAGAAAGATGAATAACCCTATTTTCTAAATGGACAGATTTGAGTAAACCTTTTTTCCAAGAAAATATGCAAATGGCTAATAAGCACACAGAAACATGCTCAACATTGTTAGTCATTAGGGAAATGTAAGTTGAAACAGCAATGAGGTACCACTTCATACCCGCTATGATGGTTATAATATTAAAAGAAAACAAATCACAGAAAATAACAAGTGTCAAGAGGATGTGAAGAAATTGGAACTCCATACATTGCTAGTGGGAATGTAACATGGCATAGCCACTGTGGAGAACAGCATAGCAATTACTCAAAAAGTTTAACCTAAGAGTTACCAGAGTTACCATATGATCCAGCAGTTCCACTGTTATGTATATACCACCTCAAAATTAAAAATCCATGGGGATACAAGTCTTATTTATAGCAGCATCATTCTTTTTCTCTATTATTTTTTATTTTTTTAATTTTGAGACAGAGTCTCGCTCTGTTGCCCAGGCTGGGAGTGCAGTGGTGCGATCTTGGCTCACTGCAACCTCCGCCTCCCAGGTTCAAGTGATCCTCCTGCCTCAGCCTCCCGAGTAGCTGGGCGCGTGCCACAGCACCTAGCTAATTTTTGTATTTTTAGTAGGGACTGAGTTTCGCCATGTTGGCAAGGATGGTCTCAATCTCTTGACCTCGTGATCCTCCTGCCTCAGCCTCCCAAAGTGCTGAGATTACAGGCGTGAGCCACCGGGTCCGGCCAGCATCATTCTTAATAGAAAAAAATTGAAATACCCCAAATGTTTGTCAACCAGAGAATGGATATGTAAACTGCATTACATTCATACAATGGAGCACTACACAACAAGGAGAAATAATTAACAATGGTCAGGTAAAACAACACGTATGAATTCCACAGACAGAATTCTGAGTGATAGAAGCTGAACGCAACTGATTTACAAAGTATAATTCCATTTCTATTATGTTTAAGAAGAGGCTACTGGGGGCAGTGGCTCATGCCTGTAATCCCAGCACTTTGGAAGGCTGAGGCAGGTGGATTACATAAGGTCAGGAGTTCGAGACCAGCCTAGCCAACATGGTGAAACCCCGTCTCTACTAAAAGTACAAAATATTAGCTGGGCATGGTGGCCGACGCCTGTAATCCCAGCTACTCAGGAGGCTGAGGCAGGAGAATCGCTTAAACCTGGGAGGTGGAGGTTGCATTGAGCCGAGATCATGCCTTTGCATTCCAGTCTAGCAACAAGAGTGAAACTCTGTCTCAAAAAAAAAAAAAAAAAAAAAAGAAAAAAAAAATGTGTTTTGTTGTATGTAATTAAAGTTGGTTTTAAAAAGAAGGAAAAAAATGTCCTTTAATCTAAAA
>NW_012109086.1:941559-950318 GCF_000951045.1 Mandrillus leucophaeus
AAAAGAAAAGAAAAAGAAAGAAGAGGCTAAACTAATCTATCGTGCAATAAGGTAGAATGATGTTTATCTTTGGCAGATGGTATTGCCAGGCAGTGCATAAAGGAGCCTTCTGAGATGCTGGAAATGTTCAATACCCTGACTTGGATGGAAATTAAATGAATTTATACTTTTATAAAAATTCAAGGAGCTATATGCCTGAGATTTGTGTACTTTGTGTGTCTTATAATTTAGTTTTTTTAAAAAATGTTTTTAAATGTCCTTACAAGTTAATGACTGGCTTATTGAAGCAAATTATAGAATGAGCAAAATATCCTAAAAAGGAGAGCCAATTTCGATTTTGTCTGTTGCTGACCTTGCTGATGATCTCTGTGTTAGGTTCTCAATTTAGAGAAGTCTAAAAACAGCATGGGCAAAAATAAAAGAACCAACTGACTCATATTATATAAATTCAAGAATACTTACTAGATGACACGAAAAAAGTAAAATATTCCTTGGCAGGTGTGGTAGACAGGCTTCTAAGATGTCCCCCAAGGTTCCTGACCCCGGGTATACACACTCTGTAGTATACTGGCACCACACTTATGATGGGCTATTACTCCTGTGATTATATGGCAAACGCAATTTCGCAGGTATAATTAAATTCCCAATCTGCTGACCTTAAAATAAGGAGATAGCCTGCGTAGTCCTGGCCAAATCACATGAGACTTTAAATTGGGGCCTGGGGTCAGAGACAGGGATTTGAAGCGTGAGAAAAAAATCGATGCATTTTGCTAGCTTCAAGATTGAGAAGGCCATGTGGCAAGAAATGCAGGCCGCCTCTATAGGCTGAGAGTAGCCCCTGTCTGACAATCAGCAAGCAAACTGAGACCTCAGTCCTACAACTGCAAGGAACTGAGTTCTGGCAACAAAGATTGAGCTTGCAAGCAAATTCTTCACTAGACCCTCCAGACCATAACTTAGTTGCCACCTTGACTTCAGCCCTGTGATACCTACAAAATGCATTTTGTAGAAATATTGTTACCTCGTTGTCTTGTATCTGTCCATTTACTTGCAGGGTGGGTAATAGCTACCACCTGTTCAGCACCTTTATTGTACTTGGTGTTTCACATATATAATCTTTAAACTTATGACCCTCTTGCTGCATTAGTTTTCTTTTGATGTGTAGAAAATTGATACAAACTTAACTGCCTGAAACAGTATCTGCATATTAGTTTATAGTTCCATAAGAGTACTGACTTCTGACCTACAGAACTGTAAACGAATAAATGGATGCTGCTTGGGGCAGTTTAGTTTGTGGCAATTTGCTACACATTAAAACAAAATGAATACAGCAAGATGGTCACAGGTTTAGAGATTATATAGGTAAAACACCAAGTATAATAAAGGTGCTCAAGGAGTGGTAGCTATTCCCACCATGTAAACTGACAGTTACAAGACAAGGAGATAACAATGTTTCTACAAAATGCGTTAAGTGAAGGGAATCCTATGTCCTTCTGAGGAATTCATGAAAAGCTCCCCTGAGAAAGCAGAGTTGGTGTGGAGATGGATGAACAAGTGAAGGTTTGTCAGTTACCTCAGCCTGCTTTGGCACTAAGACTCAGAGAAGGAGAAGTCCCATATGCATAGAGCATGGAATGAAAAGTGTTGCTAAGGAACAGAAAGTAGGAGATAAATATAGTCAGGTTTTCAGGGTCCAGATCGTCCCTGCTTCAATCCTTCCTGTAGAATAATATCCAGACTCCGTAGGCACTACATGCTCTGGTTTGTGCTTTCATCTCCCACCTCACATTCTTCCACTGTATTTTTCAGGTGCTGTTGTAGGTTGCATTATTAGCCGCCATTATTCACCACTTCTTGTATTCCTGCCATTTGTCATGTAATTTTTCAGTACTGTTCCATTCAGCAACGTAACTTGTTTGGCCAATAAAATGAAGCAGAAGTCATATGCCGTGACCATTCTATGTCTGTCTGGACTCAAGAGACCTGTCCCGTTTCTACTGGTACCTTTCACCTCTGATATTGCCATGAGAAAAACATGGCTAAGCCACTGTTCCCAGAAGGAGGAGAAGGGGCACACAGAGAAGAACCAAGTCACTCCACCAAGTTCAGCCAAAACTGGTCAACCCTCAGCCAACCTGCCAGCCTGTATGCATACATGGTTCTTGTTTTAAGCTACTAAGTTTTGGGAAGCTAAGTGTGGAAACAGCTGATGCTAAAAGAATTGTGGAAATCCAAGCCACCTGCTCATATAATTTAACTGTGGTGGCCACAAATTCTTTGCTGTTTCTTCTGTCAAGAAGTGGAATTTATTTCCTTTTTCTCATGAGTCTGAGTTGACCTCTTAACTCACTTTGACCAGTAGAATGCTGTAGAAATGACACCGTCACAGCTCTGGGCTGAGCACTTAAGATAACTGGCAGGTCCACTTTTTTTCTCTTGAAGTCCAACTGCCTTCAGAGACCACTATGTTGGGAGGAGACCCAGACCAGCGATGTGGCAAGAGAGGGGCCATGTGGTGGAGCACCAGGCGTGTGAATGGAACCCTTTTGGACTATCCAGCCTAAACAAGGTAGTAACCTCACGGCATAGAGGCACAACAAGGAGCAGATGAACCTCCCGGCCGAGCCTGCCTGAATTCCAGACCCACGGAATCCTGAGGGAAAAGAAGTCATTAATATTTTAAACCACTAGTTTCTGGGGTGGTTTGTCACACAGCAATGGAAAACGAAAACACTCATGCCTTCTGGACCTGTTCAGGTTTGGCCTCATAGATACTATTTCCATCCTACAGTGGCATGCTATTCTGCAGGTCCAGTGTTATAATTTAGTCAAGCAGTTAAGAGTTAGTTCAAGGTGGGTCATTCAGGTTGTATAATCACTTCACGTCTCATAGTCAGACATTCAGTCTCTGACAGGGCCCAGTAGCAAGTCAAATACTGTTTTCAAATAGAGGAAATATTCCCCAAGGAGAGGGCACAGTCTTTTCCTGTGGACTCCTATTAGAACTCACCAGTTGATGCATACAGCATCTCTGTCTCCTACAGATGCTTAACATAATTTGAGATCTGCTGGATTTTATAAGGAAATTGGTGGGGCAGTTTGAAACGGTACCTGGACCTCCACCAAGACATTTCTTGTGCTGGGTGCCATTCAAGATTGGCAACTGTATGGATAATCCAGGGTTCCAGTCACAGCAGCATAGCCCAATGTCATATGGGACACTCCAGAATCCAAAGAGGCCCACAGACTGTGTGCCTTTTTCTTGTAGTGAATAGTGCAAGGTGCAGCAACCTATGTCTCACCTAAAAAGATATCCCAATATGCCCCAGACCATTCGACTCCTAGTAATTTCATTTAGGCAGTGAGCACTTTTGAGCTCTCACTCTCTGACATGCGTGTGTCTTACTAAGGCACTCAGCATGCTTGCTAATTCCTTTTTCCAGATGCAACTCAAGAAACTGTCATCAATGTCAAGGGCCAGCATGATGTTCTATGGGATAATATGAAGATCAAGTTTTTCCAGACTATTTTATGCCACAGAGCAGAAGACTTGACATAGCTCTAAGATGGTAAAAGTAATGCTGTTATTACCTCCATGAGAAGGCAAATTGCTTTTAATTATCTTTTCTGAAAAGAGTGGAAAGGGGAAATGTGTGCAGTCCACAGTTGCCTGCCAGGAGCCAAAGACTATGTTGACTTGCTCCAGCAAAGATGCCTGATCCAGAAACACAGCTGTGATTGACATCACTACCTGATTAAGTTTGCCCTAACCCGTAATCATTCTCAACTACTCCTCTGACTCTTGCATGAACCAAACAGGAAAGCCTGAAAAGGATAGGGAAATCTGGAAAAGATTACAAGTAGTGACAGCATTGTTTTTTATTCTTTCTGAGTCTCTACATAAAAATGGAAAGAGGCCAGGCGCAGTGGCTCATGTTTGTAATCCCAGCACTTTGGGAGGCCGAGGTGGGCAGATGATGAAGTCAAGAGATGGAGACCATCCTGGCTAACATGGTGAAACCCAGCCTCTACTAAAAGTACAAAAATTAGCCAGGCGTGGTGGCTAACGCCTGTAATCCCAGCTACTCAGGAGGCTGAGGCAGGAGAATCACTTGAACCTGGGGGGCGGAGGTTGCAGTGAGCCATGATTGCACCTCTGCACTCCAGCCTGGGCAACAGAGTGACACTCTGTCTCAAAAAACAAAAACAAAAACAAACAAAAACACATAAAGAGAACTAATAGAAAAGCCAAAAACCCATGGGCAGTACTTGCAGGGAAACTAAGTGACAAGGTATCCCCATGAACTACAAAATGCAATTGACGAGGGCAACCCAACAGCACAAGGGCGCATGGTATGGGCACATGTGTGAGAGAATGCAGATGGAAGCAATATGGTATTTGACAAGCCGAGAACAGGTGAACCCCAAAATAGCAACTGGTATTCCCCCAGAAAGCGTGGTGAGCTAACTTGAGCACAGCAGCTGAAACTGAGCGGTTCTGCCTAACCCAGTGGTAGGTGAGCAAGAAGCGCAAGGTAAAGGTCAAAAGCTCTGCAGCAGCCTAACATCTGTCACTGTCAAAACTGGCTCTCCAAGACCCCCTCCCAGAACCAGGCCCACACTGAGGAGAAAGTCCTAAGAGTAAAATCAACATTCCACAGGAAGGGATAATACAGACAAAGGGAGAAAAATCCCAGACACAGTGGAGGGAAAGAGAGAAAGGAAATTTTCCAAAGCAAGCCACCATATATATATATATATTTCACACTATTGTGAAGTTAGAAGGCCACTCTGAACTATGCCTCCTTCCAAAATTTCAGGAAAACTAATTTCACGTAAACATTAGCAATAGAGAAAGCATTGAGCTGAATCCTTGGAAATTCTTACGAAGAAATAAAAAGAATAAGGAGCAGCAGAAAACCTCCCACAGACAATAAAACATGCCTACATCTTATCCATAAAAGAGGTCCAAACTTGCAAACTTCTATTTCAGAAGATGTTAAAAGACGTTTTTAAGATAATACAAACTTCCCTCCTTCTTAAATAATTGAGTCTGAGAACCATTCCTCAGGCCCAAGCAAAGGAGATGGAGCAGGGAGGTTACTTGGCAGGGATTGGGAAGAGTGAGGAAGGTGGCCAAGTCATACCAGTGAGGTCCAAAGATTGGTAACACAGGGCAATTGAGCAGGTAACCTCAGTGAGAACCAGGTTTCAGATGATTAGAGAAAGGAGTTATAAATGTGCAATGAGGGAAAGCTAGAAGGAATACTCTGTTGTTGAACTGGAATTGGAGGTATTGGTGTGAACTTTTGGTTCTCCATATATAGAGAATAGGCAAACACAGGTGTGTGTGTGTGTGTGTGTGTGTGTGTGTGAGAATATAATTCCTATCTCTGTCCACTAGGACTGCATGAGAGCAGCAACACACAAATTTGCAATGAGCGCACATATCATACTCAGACATTGGGTTACAAATGCCATTCTCCACTAAAAGGAGAAGAGGCTAAGTCTAGGACAGTGGCAGAGAAAGTACAGGATGAGCCTGGAGCATCGTACTGTGATAAAAAGTAAGAGAATTAAAAGAATGATGGGACATATCAAAAGGGCACAGAAACCAGCACAAAGGGGCTTCCACTGGCCAAATTTGAGGCAAATTGAGAATCAAAATAAATAATGATAGTAACAAATAATATATCCCACTGCATATTACAGAGATACCTGAGCCAACACTGACATAAATATATACATTAATAAATAAATAAGGAGAAGAGAAAGCCCTTCCTGTGGTAAGTACTAAGTAGTAAATGTAGAAGGAATGATGGAATAAGAAAATCACTATTTGGGAATCATCATGGTAATAATTAATTCAGATAAGAAGCACCAATACATCCTAAGCTAGTGGATTAACATTGAACGAAGAAGGGGACATTTACATAGGTTGGAAATATCTCATCACAAAATAATGACTAAGTACAGAGGGGAAAAGTATAACTTTGTAGAGGAGAAACTTGATAGATATCACTTCAATCAAGGGGTCAAAGTAACATCACCAGAGGTGGAGCAAGTCAATACCATGTGCTACCTGATGGAACGCAGAGAGAAGAGCACAGCATCACTGCCATGATGTTCCTAACACTTACTTCCAAGAATACAGGGAGGATCGCTCTCATGAGCCCTGCTTGAAGGCCCTGCAAGAAAACCAATTTCAGGCAACCATGATGACTAGAGACATTGATAGAAGCACTGGTGGTGAACATTAAACATATGCTTACTTGCAGAGTGAAGGCTAAATGAAGATTCAATGGAAGAGGATAGTATGTAATGGTTATATGCTATATTAGTCAGAGTTTTCCAGAGAAAAAGAACCCGTAAGATATATACAGAGAGAGGAGAGAAACAGATAGATCTAAATCTACATCTATATCTAGACAAGAGGGGTTTTTATCATGAGAATTGACCCACTTGATGATGGAAGGTGAAAACTCCCATGATATATTTTCCACAAGCTAGAGAACCAGGAAAGCCAGTGGTGCAATTTAAACTAAGTTTAAAGATGGGAGAACCAGAGGAGCCAGTGGTCTGACTCTCAGTCTGAGGCCAAAGGCCTGAGGACCTAGAGCTGTAATGTCCAAGGGCAGAGGAAGATAGACGGTGAATGGCTCAGCTCCAGAAAACAAAGCAAATTTGTCCTTCCTCTGCCTTTTATTCCATCCCAGACCTCATGCGGATTGGACAATGGTCACCCACATTGTTGAGGGCAGATCTTCTTCACGAAGTGTGCTGATTCAAATGAGAATCTCTTCCGGAGCATCCTCACAGACGCACCCAGAAATGATGTTTTACCAGCTCTCTGGATACTCCATAATCCGGTCAAGTTGGCACCTAACACTAACCATCACATATGGATGAAAATATAGTAGAGCTAAATGAAGACATTTTCAACTTGTTTTCAGTAATTATATATGTGGTGATCACTTTAGTGTTGTTATTCCATGACTGTAAAGTAGGTGATGTGGAATAAAACTTACTTAGCCCTATTAAAGAAGCCTAGAAACAGTCACCAAACCAGTAGCAATGAGCATTAGACCTCAATTTAAAACATCATTTCCCACTAAAAGAAACTAGGGCTTCTTGGAGAAATCGCTGAATTTCAGATCTAGGGAAGGAAATGTACAAGATGGGCTTAAAACAGCTTGTCTTTCTACAAAGCAAGGAAGCTGTCAAGTACTGCTAGGATCCTGCCAAGAAAGAATCAGGAATCAAACTGAAGAAGCTTTTATTGGCCAAAGAAGGTACATTCAGAGCTTCAAAAAGGAAAATACATACTTGCAAGTGTCTGGAATTCCTCAACTATGTTCAACCCTATAAGTTCAAAGTGGTATTTTAGAAAACTAAAGGGTTACCTCTGGAGCACGTTAAAGAACAAATCCGTTATCCTGAAAACTGGTCAATAAAAGAAAAGAATCAAAAATTTGCTCTGCCTTTCATATATCAACTGTGTCACTGGATAACAGATAGTAGACAAGGGGAACTACCTCTTTATAAAAGAAGTCTAATAAGCAAAAAAATAAATGATAGAATATCACCATTGGGTGGGCACAGTGCCTCACACCTGTAATCCCAGCACTTTGGGAGACCGAGGTGGGAGGATTGCTTGAGCTGAGGAGCTCAAAACCAGCCTGAGCAACATGGTGAAACCCCATCTCTACAAAAAATACAAAAATTAGCCAGGCAAGGTGGTGGGCATCTGTAGTCACAGCTACTGCGGAGGCTAAGGCGGGAGGATTGCTGGAGCCCATGAGGCTGGAAGCTGCAGTGAGCCAAGATCCCACCACTTCACTCTGGCCCGAGCAATAGAGTGCGACTCCATCTCAAAAAATAAAATAAGACTTAAAAAAAGAATATCAGCATTTAGCCACACTCAATGAATTAATAGATCTGACCTTTGAACATCAACAACTGCTAACATTATAAAACGGGACACTACCAGACCCTATGGACTTCATCATGAAGACCACAACACTTCCTGTACTCTTGCCAAAGGGATCAAACCTGAATGAGATCAAGCTCTGTACCCAGCTGTAAATGTTTAGGAAAACAAGGGAATATTTTGAACTAGGCCTGAGTATTCAGCCAACAAAATTTGGATTGAGAGAAACTCTATAGGAATCTATGGGTCAGGGAACCCATGTGGGAATTCTGCCAGTTACCAAGTATGCCTGTTCCCTATGCTATACATACAGTCATTCACGGCTTAACTATGGGGATATGTTCTGAGAAATGTGTCATCACGTAATTTCACTGTTGTGTGATCATCACTGTGTGTACTTACACCAGTCAGATGAAGTAGCCTACTAGACATCTGTGCTATGTGGTAGAGCATACAGGCTACAAACCTATACTGCATGTTACTGTACTGAACACTGTAGGCAATTGTAACACAGTGGTAACTATTTGTGTATCTAAACTTACCTAAACATAGAAAAGGTATGGTAAATAAAAAAAGGGGGGGTATAAAATATTTTTAATGGTACATCTGTATAGGGCAGCTTCACTATAACCTTATTGGACTATAGTCGTATATATGGTCTACTGTTGATCAACATCATTATGCAGAAATGACTGCACTTGGACTGAGAAAATAAGCACAGAATAGGACTGCAATCCCATTGGACTCACAGTGAGACAGACTAGGGCAAGACACCGTCATTTATCTGTCCTGAGTAAGTTCCCCTTCAGACCAGTGGACCATAGTAGCA
>NW_012109086.1:950837-954373 GCF_000951045.1 Mandrillus leucophaeus
CCCCCCTCCCTCTGTCTCTGTATGGGGGCCCTTCTTCCCTCTTTCTTGTCTATTAAACTCTCAGCTTCTTAAAACCACTCCACATGTGTTGGTGTCGTTTTATCAAAATTGGTGTAAGACTAAGAACCCTGGTATTCCTCCAGTCATCGGAGCCATATCATCACCATTAGTGATATAATCTGGCAGTGAAATGTGTAAATTACGTTACATTCATGTAACCAAAAGCTATGCAATAATTAAACATTATCGGCCTGGGGAAATGGACAGTTGCAGGCATTAAAAGCAAAAACGGAGGTTTCCAGGAGAAGACAAAATTCTGCCTCAAGACTACAGCATCAATTCCTGCTCCAATCTTCCAGCCTACTGGCCTTCTCTATAAATTTTGAATTTGCCAGTTGTCCCTCACCACTCACAATTGTGTGAACCAATTCCTTTTTTAAAAATGATAAAGAGATCTGTAGATCTCTCTCTTATTAGTCCCATTTCTTTGGAGAACTCTGACAAATACAGATTTTGGGAACTCAGTATGATTCTAGAAAAACAGAGTCCTAAAAACTCTCCCTGAATTGGTTTCCTAATGCAATTTGATTTAAAGGCACTAGTGATTTCATTCCCACTGAGCTCATGGCATGATGTGGCAATAGAGATACAAAAAATATTACCATTGGATGCTCCTGATAAGGTACTTGTAAGAGGCAAAGTTCTGGGAGACCATGTATTTGACACCTTAGAATATTTTTGTCAAACTAATGAATATAATATAATTGCCTAACTAGTTGTGCAAAACTGCACTGGAGAATGTGAGGAAAGAAAATGATGAGCTCAGGGATTCTAATTTCTACCTCATGCTTCACAAAACTGATATGAAAGATTCTATATCTGCTCTGGAGAAACCATCATCTCCCATAGCTGCAGAGCTGAAATTGCTGAAAAGCAAAATCAGCCTCATCCTGTGAGTGGCTGAATTATGACATGAATTGAATTCTCAGCTTCACAGGATATCTGTGTTAAAGCAAAGGCATTGATTAGGAAAAAAAAAAAAAATTGAGATCCCGAAAATTGGAATGTGGACATATGGGCAGATCCTGGTGAAGCTGGGGCCATCAAACTCCTAAATTCTGTTGAGTTTTGTTTTTGTTTTTGTTTTTTAGCCAATAGAAGCAGTCCTCCCACCTCTCTATAAAGAAGTTAACCCTACTTTGTCTGAAGAACCTGTAATGGCCACCAAAGGACACTGCTGATTCTCCTGCCCTCACCACCCATCTTTGCCTCTAGACCTATAACTAGATTCAACTTCCAGCAGACCCTGACAGATGTAGAAAGTGTAACACATGAGGAGGTGTGCTGTACTCAATAGAACCACATGATTTTTTCAATGCATACAACACAGATATCTAGAAAATAGTAAGGGATTGGATATTAAGCTTCAAGACTCTTGTAATCTTCTGCGTGATGAGAATGATGACCGGTGGCTAAAGCACCTGATAGCTTCAGGGTGGAGCTAGTTGCCAGAGGAAACAACCATGTGATTCCAGTGTTGAAACTTTTAGTTCCACTCCCTGACCTCTGGAGAGAAGTGAGGGGCTGAGGATTGAGTTAACTACCAATGGCCAATGATGTAATCAATCATGTCTACTTACTGAAGCCTCCGTAAAAACCCTAAATTGGCCTGGTGTGGTGGCTCACGCCTGTAATCTCAGCACTTTGAGAGGCTGAGGCAGGCAGATCACCTGAGGTCAGGAGTTCGAGACCAGCCTGTCCAATATGGTGAAACCTCATCTCTACTAAAAATACAAAAATTACCTGGCGTGCTGGCACATGCCTGTAAACCCAGCTACTCAGGAGGCTGAGGCAGGAGAATCACTTGAACCCAGGAGGTGGAGGTTGCAGTGAGCCGAGATTGCGCCATTGCACTCTAGCCTGGGCAACAAGAGCAAAACTCCATCTCAAGACAAAACAAATCTCTGAATGATAATATTCAGAGACCTTCTGGATTAGTGAATGCATCCATGTGCTGCCGGGAGGGTGGCACACTCCATCTCCATGGGGACAGGAGCCCCTGTGCTCAGGACCTTTCTGGACCTCGCTCTATGTACCTCTTTATCTGGCTGTTCATTTGTATCCTTTAAAATATCCTTTATAATAAGCCAGTTATAGTAAGTAAATGTTTTCCTGAGTTCTATGAGCCATTCTAGCAAATTAACATACCTGAGGAGCGGATTGTGTAAACTCCTGATTTATAGCAGGTTGATCAGAAATACAGTCAGTCCTTTGTATCCTCTGGTTTTGCATCCTGGAAACAATCAACCAAGGTTAACCATTCAAGGTTTAAAAAAATCAGTCTTAGCCCTTAAGTTTGCAAAAAGAAAAAAAAGAAAAAGAAAAAAAAGAAAACAGAAACAATAAAAATAACAATACAACAATTTTAAAAACATAAATAAAAATACAGTATAGCAGCTATTTATGCAGCATTTCATTGTATCAGGTATTATAAGTTATTTGTTTATTTATTTATTTATTTATTTGGGACAGTCTCGCTCTGTCACCCAGGCTGGAGTGCAGTGGCATGTTCTTGGCTCACTGCAACCTCTGCCTCCCAGCTTCAAGCGATTCTCCTGACTCAGCCTCCTGAGTAGCTGGAACTACAGGCACGCGCTACCACACCTGGCTAATTTTTGTATTTTTAGTAGAGACGGAGTTTCCCCTTGTTGGGCAGGCTGGTCTCGAACTCCCGACCTCAAGTAATCCACTCACCTCAGCATCCCAAAGTGCTAAGATTACAGGCGAGAGCCACAGCACCCGGCCAGTATTACAAGTAATTTAGAGATGACTTAATGTATATCGGAGGATATGCATAGGTTATTTGCAAATACTACATCATTTCATATAAGAGACAAATGTCCAGTGGATTTGGGTATCCATACGAGGTCCTGGAACCAATCCCCTGTGGAGAATGATTATACAGAAGGCCCAGGCTTTGATTGGTATCTGAAGTAGTATCTCTAAGTACTCAGTCTTGTAGACCTAAGTACTTAACCTGTGGAGTCTGCACTAATTCCAGACAGTTAGCTTCAGGATTGAATTGTAAGTTACCTAGTTTGTGTTGACAGAGAACTGGAGAATTTCTTGTTGTAGAAAATCCACAGAATTGGTGTCAGAAATGTTGTGTGAGGGTAGAGTGGAAATAGTTTTCCTTTTAGTAATTATGGGTTTATAAGAGAGTTTAAATACATAGTTTTTCTACTTTCTTCTATTAACTGATTTAAAAATTAATTGGATAAAATAATATATATATAATGTATTGTTGGGCCTACAACATATAAAATGTATTGGTTGGTGCAACAGTAATTGTGGTTTATGCCATTGCCTTTAATAGCAAAAACCATAATTACTTTTGCGCCAACCTAACCTGTGAAATATATTTGTCAACTATAGCACAAAGGTGATGGAGGAAGCAAATCTGTATGAGACTAAGAAAATGACCACAGATGGTAAAGTAATAATTAATTATAACACTGTATTGCTACATTTATAAC
>NW_012109087.1:0-1703 GCF_000951045.1 Mandrillus leucophaeus
CTTGTGGAAGGCTGTCCTGAGGCCTACAGGCTGCATGTTGGTTACGAGCCAGCACTCTGGGATCAGAAGGAGCAGGGTTGAAATCCTGGCCCTGTTACTCCCTAGCTGGGTGACTTTGTTGAGAAAAGAGCCTCTCGAGCCTCAGTTTCCACATGTGCAAAATGAGGACTTTTTGGGGACACTGTACAAATTAAATAAGGTAATGAATTAAAAGGGCCTTGTATGATGATTTGTAGTAGATGTTTAATAAGTATTGGTTTTAGGCTGGGCACAGTGGCTTACGCCTGTAATCCCAGCACTTTGGCTGAGGCAGGTGGATCACTTGAGGTCAGGCGTTCGAGACCAGCCTGGCCAACCCGGTGAAACCCTGTCTCTACTAAAAATACAAAAATTAGCCAGGCGTGGTGACACGTGCCTGTAGTCCCAGCTACTTGATAGGCTGAGAAAGAAGAATTGCTTGAACCCAGGAAGCGGAGGTGGCAGCAAGCCAAGATTGCGCCACTGTACTCCAGGTGACAGACTGAGACTTCTTCTCAAGAAAAAAAAAAGTATTGGTTTTAAAATTATTATTAATACTATAGCACTTATTTCAAGACAAAATTATTTGATAACTTCTTGGGAGTACAGGACAACAGAAGCCCCGGAACAGGGTTCAGATGCTTTGTTAGAGCTGCTTTAATGCTGAGAGATCCCATCATCCTAGGACCTAAGTCATTTTTGAACTAATCTTTGAAAGAGAAATGAACAGTGCATTTATATCCACAATAATTGCATGGGAAAGTCATCTTATTTTCTACTGTGTTTTCAAGTAAAGATGGATAGAATCTGAACTTCAAAAAAATGTCATCTTGTCAACTGGAAACAATGTTTCCAGTTCTTAGTGCAGCCCCCTCACTGGGATAGTGGAACGGTTTCCTGCGGCTTAGCAGGGGCTCACAGATGCTTCCAGCTGTTTCCCCCGGGCATCATTTCAGAGAGTAGCAGAACTGGAGGCCATTCATCACCATGATCATCCAATGAGAGACACAATTAGATAAAAGTTGACTTTGCCTACTAGGTGGTGTCAGCATTGAAGAAACAAATGGGTAAAGCTAGGTTCAGAATCCCCTGTCCTGTGTCTGTGTCGCCAAAGGAGGTGTTAAGGTTCCTCCAAGAGGCTGCTGCTGCTTCGCCCTTCTGAGGTGGAGAAGAGCCAGACCAGGCTGGGGGCTCCTGGCCCTGCCCTGGCATGACCCCAGGCCTGCCTGAGCCTGGTTTATATCACAGAAACAGCCCTTTGCTAGCCTCTGATTTTATGCTAGTTGCCCTGAAACCCATTCTTCAGACAGCAGAAGACAGTAATATCCTAACTCCTTACCTCGTCCTTGGACCAGTAGTATCCTAACTCCTCCAGTCCTGGGGCTTGGATGACCTGGACTTCCACTCCCAATCTGTTTTGTTTGTTTGTTTGTTTGTTTAGACAGAGCCTTTGTTTTCTGAGACGGACTCTCACTCTTGTCACCCACGCTAGAGTGCAGTGGCACGATCTCAGCTCACTGCAACCTCCGCCTCCCGGGTTCAAGCAATTTTCCTGCCTCAGCCTCCCGAGTAGCTGGGGTTACAGGTGTGCACCACCACACTGGGCTAATTTTCGTATTTTTAGTAGAGATGGGGTTTCACCATGTTAGCCCGGCTGGTCTTGAACTCCTGATCTCAAGTGATCC
>NW_012109088.1:0-1484 GCF_000951045.1 Mandrillus leucophaeus
CTCACTGCAACCTCCACCTCCTAAATTCAAGCTATTCTCCTGCCTCAGCCTCTTGATTAACTGAGATTATAGGCATGCGCCACCAGGCCTGGCTAATTTTTTTTGTATTTTTAGTAGAGATGGGGTTTCACCATGTTGGTCAGGCTGGTCTAAACTCCTGACCTTAAGTGATCTGCCTGCCTTCGCCTCCCAAAGTTCTGGGATTACAGACGTGAACCACTGCGCCCAGCCCAGCTAATTTTTATTTAATTTGTTATAGAGTCAAAGTCTTTCTGTATTGCCCAGGCTGATCTCCAACTCCTAGGCTCAAGCAATCTTCCCACCTCGACCTCCCAAAGGGCTGGAATTACAGATGTGAGCCACTGTGCCCAGCCTATCTTCTAAAAATTCAATGCCACTTCGAATTAATTAAAAGTAGTACGTAGTTGTGAAATTACATTCATCGCCTAAGAACCAAAGAAGAAGAAAATTAATTTGATGAGCTTGTTCTTGCACTAGGAGAGCTTGTCTGGACTTCATAATTAAAGACCTTTACCCTTCAGTTCCTTCAGAGAGTCAGAGTTTTATTTTCCAGCTGCAGAAACTATCATGTAAAACCTATTTCGTATCGGTTGGCCTCATTCTTTTGTTTCCTGCTATGAAGTCTTTCGAGTTCTATTTCTGCCATTTTTGTTTCTGACTGTGGCTTGTTTGGAGAATAGTTAAATTATTTAGTCATACTTCCTTATGCCACTGAAATATTGAGGCCAAAAATCCATATTCTTGTCTTGGAGGAATGACAATCATTTATTTTTTATTACTGCAGTCCTCATTATTGCTCTCACAAAAGCTTTATGTGTGGTCTCTCCAGTGAGCCAAATTATCTTAAAATTATGGAAACTGCCATGAAAATAGAAAGTAAAAATGATGATTGAAGAAGCAGATTACTGAAGAAATCTGTTAAAAAAAAAAAAAAAGTAGTGACAAGAACGTATGCTGGAGAAGAAATTTATAGGAGTAATTTTCAGCAGTGCCTCTCTCGACTCTTCTTTCTGCAGTTTTCCCCCGTGTCTTCCATAACCTATTGGGATTGTTCTCTGGGCCTCCATTTCCTCCTTTGTCCAGCGCCTTCCCAACTTCCTTCCTGTCCTATGGATATTGTAGTGACTGTACTGAAATGCAGCCTGGAAAAATATGCTCTTAGAATTGAGAGAAGTTTTCTTATATTAGCCTTTTGTATTTTGCTTTATTTTATATTTTCTGCCCCATTAACAGTATATAAGAGAGGCGGGGCGCAGTGGCTCACACCTGTAATCCCAGCACTTTGGGAGGCTGAGGCGGGCAGATCACCTGAGGTCAGGAGTTCAAGACCAGCCTGGCCAACATGGTGAAACACATGTCTACTAAAAATACAAAAATTAGCCAAAAATGGTGCTACACAGCTGTAATCTCAGCTACTTGGGAGGCTGAGCCACAAGAATTGCTTGAACCTGGGAGGTGGAGGT
>NW_012109089.1:0-1167 GCF_000951045.1 Mandrillus leucophaeus
ATCCCAGCACCTTGGGAGGCCAAGGTGGGCAGATCACTTGAGGTCAGAAGTTTGAGACCAGCCTGGCCATCATGGTGAAACCCCAACTCTACTAAGGACTATAGGCACGTCCCACCATACTTGGCTAATTGTTTTGTATTTTTGTAGGGATGAGGTTTTGCCATGTTGCTCAGGCTGGTCTCGAACTGCTGGGTTCAAGCAATCTGCCTGCCTCAACCTCCCAAAGTGTTGCGATTACAGGCATGAGCCCTGTCATCAGCCTAATTAATTTTTTTTTTTTTTTTTTTTTTAAATAGAGACAGTGTCTCACTATGTTTCTCAGCCTGGTCTCGAACTCCTTGTCTCAGGTGATCCTCCCACTGTGGTCTCCCAAAGTGCTGGGATTATAGGAATGAGGCACTTCGTTCAGCCCATATTAGATTTATTTCAAAGGTATATTGGGTTTATTAACATGTAGCAGGCTACATGTTAATGACATGGGACAAAGAAGCTAGTAGACATTTTAACCTTTAGTTATGTCTTTTTTGAACTAGAAATTACTTATAGCTAAAAAGCAGTTTATCCTTTAAGCCAGTACATATTCTCCAGCTGCATCCTCCTGTCATCGTTTTAGGCCAAACAAACCATGTGTGTGGAGTTCACAAAACCCAACCTGCACTTGAAGGAGAATATGAGAGCCTTATGCTCTCTAGAAGGAACACAGCTATACATTTAAGCAGTTATGGTTTTCTTTCCCTTTGCTAAAGAACCATGATGCCTTTACGTTTTAGTGGATTATTTCAAAACTCTTAGACACTACCCTCTTCATACTCAAATTGTGTTGTTTACAATCTTGACATAATCAAAGGAAAATAGTTTTAAGTTTATATGATTTTTTTAAAAAGCTATGTATAAATAACATCAAAAATATTTGAGACTCGCTGGGCGTGGTGGCTCACGCCTGTAATCCCAGCACTTTGGGAGGCTGAGGCGGGTGGATCACCTGAGGTCAGGAGTTTGAGACCAGCCTGGCCAACATGGCGAAACCCCGTCTCTACTAAAAATACAAAAAATTAGTTGGGTGTGGTGGTGTGCACCTGTAATCCCAGCTACTCGGGAGACCAAGGCAGGAGAATCACTTGAACCCGGGAGTTGGAGGTTGCAGTGAGCTGAGATCGTGCCACTGCA
>NW_012109090.1:0-1473 GCF_000951045.1 Mandrillus leucophaeus
GAGGATCACCTGAACCTGGAGAGGTTGAGGCTGCAGTGAGCTGTAATCATGCCACTGCACTCCATCCTGGGTGACAGAGTGAGACTCTGTCTCAACAAAATAAAATAAAATAAAATAAAAATAGAATTACTAATATAAGTATAAAAATAATTATATACTGTGACCAAGTAGGATTTATTCCCATTATATAGGCTGGTTCAACATTCAAAATCTGCCATATCAAGAAAGGAAGGTAAAAAAACAAATCTTCCATATCAAGTGATCGATAGAGCTTAGATATTTAAAAAGTCCACCATATCAACAAGCTAAAGAAAAAAAAATCATATAATCATATCAGTTGGTAAAGAAAAAGCATTTGATGAAATCTAGCACCTATTTATGATAAAAACTCTCAGCAAGTTAGGAATAGAGGGTAACTACCTTAACTTGATAAAGAGCATCTGCAAAAAACCTGACAGCCCACATCATAGTGAAAGGTGAAAGACTGAATGCTTTCTCCCTACGATTGGAAACAAGGTAAGGATGCCTGCTCTTCCCTCTCTTACTCACCCTAGTTCTGAAAGTTCTAGCCACTGCAATAAGATAAGAAAAAGAAATAAAGGACACATGAAATGGAAAGGAAGAAATAAAACTGTTTCTCTTTGCAGATGACATGATTGTCTATAAAGAAAATCCTAAATAATCTACAAAATAAAACTGACCCCCAAACCAAAACCCTCTTATAATTGGTTGTGAATTAAACAGGTTACAAGATACAAGATCAACACAAAAAAAATCCATCACGTTTATGTATACTAACAACAAACATGTGGAAACTGAAATTTAAAACACTGCATCATTTACAATTGGTCCAAAGAAAGTGAAATACTTAAGTGTAAGTTGAACAAAACATGCACAGGCTCTGCAAGCTGAAAATTACAAAATGTTGATGAAATAAATCTCTTTTTTTTTTTTTGAGATGGAGTCTTGCTCTGTTGCCCAGGTTGAAGTGCAGTGGCTTGATCTCAGCTCACTGCAACCTCTGCCTCCTGAGTTCAAGCAATTCTCCTGTCTCAGCCTCCTGAGTAGCTGGGGTTAGAGGCACACGCCACCATGCCCAGCTAATTTTTGTATTTTTAGTAGACGGGATTTCACCATGTTGGACAAGCTGGTCTCAAACTCCTGACCTCAGGTGACCCTCCCGCCTCGGCCTCCCAAAGTGCTGGGATTATAGATGTGAACCACCATGCCCAGCCTGATGAAAAAAAAAATTTTTAAAGACCTAAGTAAATGGAGAAATATACTGTGGTCATGGAGTGGAATACTTAATGTCAATTCTCCCCAAATTGAGCCAGGTGCAGTGATGCACACCTGTAGTCCCAGCTACTTGGGAGGCTGAGGCAGGAAGATTCCTTGAGCCCAAGAGTTTGAGGCTGTAGTTGAATAGCCACTGCACTCCAGCCTGGGCAATATAGTGAGACTCTATCTCTAAAA
>NW_012109091.1:0-1779 GCF_000951045.1 Mandrillus leucophaeus
ATCTCATGTGTGACCCAATTCTTCAGTGGATGCTAGGCAAGAATTTGGGATACAGAAAGCTCTCACACTGGCCCTCTGCCCTTGTGAAAAGGCAGAGGGTCCATTGAGCTGTTTTACACTCAAGCCAACCATGGACAGCAGGGCTAAAAGGACCCACTGTAACACATGCCCACGTGGGCTCCTGCACCTGTCCATCTGCATCTCCCCCTCCCCTCAGGGGTTTCAGCAGCGGTGGTGACCAAACAGGTGAGCCACACCCACCACACATCCCGCAAGGGGGACCAGGCAACTCCCCTGTTTCACTATGACTACAGTTTCCATCTATCTGCCAATCCTGTATCTCCGGACTCTAGGGCCTGAGAACCATATGTCAAAGGCTGCCTTGGCAACTCCTACCAGAGCACTGCACAGCACAGGAGCCTCAATCATGACTTCTGCTCCAGCAAGGCCCATCTCAAAACAACATCCCTTTCCCATCCTCCCAGTTGATCATGACGGAAACTCAGGAGACCTTTTGCAGATGCACCTTCCTGCTTCACATCTAATCCATGAACAGTCCAGTTATTCCTTCTAGCTAGGCTTCTCTCAAAACTGACTTTTCTCTATCTCCACTGCCACACTTCTGGTGTATCTCACCATGATTTCTTGCCTGGACTCTTAATAGTTAATAGCCCCCTACTTGTCTTCTGTATCTACTGTCCCAGGGCAACTATTCCTAATATAAATTTAATCATTGCTCATATTTTCTCAAAATATGAGCTGCTCAAAAACAAACTTATTACTATGGTCTGTAAAGTCCCACATGACCTGAGACCTCTTGTCTATAGCTCCAGTCTCATCACACAACTTTCTCCCCGAGTCATTACTTTCCAGAAACATCGCTTTATTTCCTCACGTATTCCAACTTCTGACCCCAGGGCCTTCTCTTCGCCTCAGTCCTCTCTATTCTTGCTTCAACTGGTTTTTTTTTGTTGTTTTTTTTTTTTTTTTGAGACAGGGTCTGGCTCTGTTGCCAAGGCTCGAGTGTGATGCCATAATCTCTGCTCACTTCGACCTCTGCCTCCCAAGCTCAAGCAATCTTCACAGCTTCCTGAGTAGCTGGGACTACAGGTGTGCACGCCTATGCCTGGCTAGTTTGTATAGATGGGGTCTATGTTGCCCAGGCTGACCTCAAACTCTTGGGCTCAAGTGATCCACCCACTGTGGCCTCCTAAAGTGCTGGGATTACAGGCACAGTAAGACAGTCCCTGGGCCAGCTGGTTCATTTCTACCTATTCTTCCAGTGCCAAATATCTCACTTTTCCACTCTCAATTGAGTGCCCTTGAATTTCACTCTTATGGCATCCCCTAATTTCATTTTGTAGCACATATAATAGGTTTATTAAAGTATTTTTGTATGTGTCTCTCCTAGGAGACATATCTCTCCATGATGGCAGCACCTACTTTACTTGTATATCCCAGGATCTATTACATAGTAAATGATCAATAAAAAGTTGCTGAATATTACACCTTGAAAATAACAGAAATAAACTAGAGTCTTCAGAAATGACAGCCCACAAGGCACTTAAGGCCTTAAATAATGCCATGAACTAGGGTTTATCAAGAGTACTGACATACAGGGCAAACCAGTGGCCATATGTAAGGCTAGACAGGAAAACCACCACCACTTGTAAAAAACATGCAGTTCATATAGCATTTTCACTTAGCACCCTCCCTCAGCAACCTCCACCTGGCAACCTTCATTTAACACAAAACAAAGAGCCTTGATCCTCTGTATGG
>NW_012109092.1:0-1044 GCF_000951045.1 Mandrillus leucophaeus
TTCACCGTGGTCTCGATCTCCTGACCTTGTGATCCGCCCGCCTCGGCCTCCCAAAGTGCTGGGATTACAGGCGTGAGCCACCGCGCCCGGCCAGAGAACTCATCTCTATGAAAATATTTTTAAGAATGACAAGGAGCCAGCAGATTTTTTTTTTTTTTTTTGAGACAAAGTCTTGGCTCTTGTTGCCCAGGCTGCTGGAGTGCAATGGTGCGATCTCGGCTCACTGCAACCTGTGCTTCCCGGGTTCAAGTGATTCTCCTTCCTCAGCCTCCTGAGTAGCTGGGATTACAGGCATCTGCCACCACACCCAGCTAATTTTCGTATTTTTAGTAGAGATGGGGTTTCACCATGTTGGTCAGGCTGGTCTCGAACTCTGACCTCAGGCAATCTACCCACCTCAGCCTCCCAAAGTGCTGGGATTACAGGTGTGAGCCACTGCGCCCGGCCGCAGCCAGGAGATTTTTACCTTCAGGAAAGTAAAACTCTGCTGAGGATCAGGAGCAACATGTTCTTTTTCTTTTTGTTGAGATGGGGGTTTTGCCATATTGCCCAGGCTGAAGGGCAGTGGTCATTCATAGGTGTGATCATTGTGCACTACAGCCTCAAACTCCTGAACTCAAGGTATCTTCCCACTGCAGCCTCCTGAGTAGCTGGGATATGGGTGCACACCACCACACTTGACTTAGGGCAACCTTTTAATTGCCAGAAACCACTGTTAAGGAATTGCAAGAGCTCTTGTTTTCTGGGAATATTCAGGTAGAACCTCAGCCATGTCAGGGGAGGAGTTTTGTCATCTTCATGGTTGAGGTAGATGCCATCTGCGGTCCTTCCTGCACTAATTGAAGTGGGCTCCAAGTTTTAGGTCTGAGGCTATAACAGGCAGGATATCCCTTATCCAAAATACTTAGGACCAGAAATATTTCAGATTTTGGATTTTGGAATATTCCCATATACATAATGAGATACCTTGGGGATGGGACCGAAGTCTAAACATGAAATTCATTTATGTTTCATATATACCTTTTACACATAGCTTAAAAGTGA
>NW_012109093.1:0-1110 GCF_000951045.1 Mandrillus leucophaeus
GAGTTCAAGACCAGCCTGACCAACATGGAGAAACCCATCTCTACTAAAAATACAAAATTAGCCTGGCCTGGTGGCGGATGCCTGTAATCCCAGCTACTCAGGAGGCTGAGGCAGGAGAATCATTTGAAACCAGGAGGCGGAGGTTGCGGTGAGCCAAGATCAAGCCATTGCACTCTAGCCTGGGCAACAAGAGTAAAATTCCGTATCAAAAAAAAAAAAAAAGGTGGCTCACATCTGTAATCTCAGCACTTTGGGAGGCCGAGGCGGGCGAATCACGAGGTCAGGAGATCAAGATCATCCTGGCTAACACAGTGAAACCCTGTCTCTACTAAAAATACAAAAAATTAGCCGGGCATGGTGGCGGGTGCCTGTAGTCCCAGCTACTCGGGAGGCTGAGGCAGAAGAATGGCGTGAACCCGGGAGGTGGAGCTTGCAATGAGCTGAGATCACGCCACTGCACTCCAGCCTCAAAGACAGAGTGAGACTCCGTCTCAAAAAAACAAAAACAAAACAAAACAAAAAACTTTGGCCCTATCAAAAATTACACTTCTTTTTCCCTGATCTATCATCCATAGAATCAATTCTCACATAGGGAGGTTTCTTTTTTTCTTTTTTTTTTTTGAGACATGGTCTCACTCTGTCACCCATATTATGGAGGTTTCTGCCAGTATAAACTAGCTACATCTTATCATTTGTGTGTGTGTGTGTGTGCTTTCTCCTCATAGGTTTGACTTTACTTCCTGGGACGTACAGGAATCTGAATTCAGTAATGGGTCTGGAGGCAACGAGAGATGATACGGGTGGATATTGAAAAGATTAGCCTAACAGTGAGAGGGTCCCCAAGTCAGGCAGGACCAGCCCCATAGACTGGGGAAGAAGGGCTGCTTCTGCTGCCAAGGGAGACTCAGTGAGGGTTGGGGTTTAGGGTGCTCAGATCTATCCAAATCAATCCTGATGTTTCTAGTCCTATTCTCAAGGTCCCATTTTTCCCTAATCAGTGGCCATGTTTTTGCATATGAGACCTGGAGATCTTATGAATTCAACCTGCATTGTAATTCAGCAACCTGCAGGATTTGGTTTTATGTCTGATTTCAGGCTGCATCAGTCCTG
>NW_012109094.1:0-1768 GCF_000951045.1 Mandrillus leucophaeus
AAAAAAAAAAAAAAAAAAAGAGTCCAGAGAGAGAAGTAGTCACAAAACCTTGAAACATCAAGGGTAACACAGAGGGCAGCTTGCTAGAATTCAATGCCTTCCACTGGGGGCAAAGCCAGCCTGCAATAACCTCTCAGGGAGGGAGTGGAGAGCATCAATACCCTGACCTCACTCTCCCCTCATTCCAACGCAATGGAAGCAAGACAGTAGGACAGTTGGTATTTATTCCACACAGGACAGCCACACAGGGCACAGAGCAGGGTGGAGGGGCTGAAACAGAAGCTATCCAACACATGCCATCACCTCTGTGAGGCTGGCAGTTGAGTGTAGTGAAAATGCAGAGGTTGGGCTCTGAAGTCAGGCAGACATGGGCTTTAATCAACGCTCCTCAACTTCTGGCTGTATGACCTTGTCAAAGGACTTACTGGCTCTGAGTCTCAGTTGACGTCTATAAAATGAGAACAATAACATCTACTGCATATGCGTTTAAAAATTACTAAGGCCAAGCACAGTGGCTCAAGCCTATAAACCCAGTACTCTGGAAGGCCGAGGCGGGTGGATCACCTGAGGTCAGGAGTTCGAGACCAGCCTGGCCAACATGGTGGAACATCATCTCTACTAAAAATACAAAAATTAGCTGGGCGTGGTGGCAGACGCCTGTAATCCCAGCTACTCGGGAGGCTGAGACACGAGAATCGCTTGAACCCAGGAGTCAGAGGTTGCAATGAGCCGAGATGGCGCCACTGCACTCCAGCCTGGGCAACAGAGCCAGACTCCACCTCAAAAAATAAAAAATAAATAAAAATAAAAATAAAAATTACATAAACCGGGAGCAGTGGCTCACACCTGTAATCCCAGCACTTTGGGAAACAGGTGGGAGGATCACTTAAGCCCAGGAGTTCAAGGCTGCAGCGAGCCATGATCGGCCACTGCACTCCAGCCTGGGCAACAGAGCAAGCCTTCATCTCTTAAAAAACAAAAACAAAACAGTAAAGATTCCAAAAGATGATGCCTGTAAAGCACTGAGCACAGCACCTGGTACCCAGTGAGTGCTTTCATTCATGGTAATTGTGTTACTACCACTCACCCTTCTCCGCCCTCTGCTATCCTGCCTCCATCCAGGACACCCCAGGAAAAAGAAAGACCTGCCTGTTCCTGTTAAGGTCTGAATGACAAGCAAGGCCGAGGGTCTGGACTTTAACAGGACTATGAGGAGTGGGGTGAAGGGGCATGAAAGTAAGGCCTCCACTCCCCACCCTCGCCATGCCTCTAGGGTGGCTGCCTTCCCCACCGGCAAGCTGCGGGTTACCGGGAGTCTCCCGTGTTTCTCGTCTGTTTTTCATGCAGCGATTGAACAAGGGTGGCCTCCTTAAGACAGTGGTCCAGCAGCGTGGACTCCAGCGTGGGCTTTGGCGTCAGAGACAGGCTTCGGCGTCAGAGACAGGCTTCTGCCACTTACCAGAAGCGCAAACTTAGGCGGGGCCTCAGCATCTTAATTTGTGAAATGGAGACACTAAATGGAACCGAGGGTTTGTGGGAGCATTAAATGGGATAATGATGTAAATAAAGCACGATCCACAGTTCCTGGCTCCTAATACGGCGACAACAAATGTCGGTATTTGATATGATGTTATTAATCATAAAGTGCTCACACCAGAGAGTGTGCCTCAGCAGCACCTACCGGACTGTCCCTTCTGGCTACCAGCCGCCAGCTGAAGGCGGCCTGAACGCGGCCCAACCACGTCCAGGCTCCCGCCCACCGGCCCTC
>NW_012109095.1:0-1164 GCF_000951045.1 Mandrillus leucophaeus
GATTCTTCTGCCTCAGCCTCCCAAGTAGCTGGGATTACAAGTGCCCACCACTACACCTAGCTAACTTTTGTGTTTTTAGGAGAGATGGGGTTTCACCATGTTGGCCAGGTTAGTCTTGAACTCCTGACCTCAAGTGATGCTCCCACCTCAGCCTCCCAGATTGCTGGGATTACAGGGGTGAGCCACCATGCCTGGCCAGTAAGTGGGCTTTTTAAGAATGTTCCCGGGCTGGGTGTAGTGGCTCACACCTGTAATCTCAGCACTTTGGGAGGCCAAGGCAGGCAGATCACCTGAGGTCGGGAGTTTGAGACCAGCCTAATCAACAGATCAACATGGAGAAACCTCGCCTCTACTAAAAATACAAAATTAGCCAAGCATAGTGGCACATGCCTGTAATTCCAGCTACTCGGGAGGCTGAGACAGGAGAATTGCTTGAACCTGGGAGGCAGAGGTTGTGGTGAACTGAGATCGCGCCATTGCACTCCAGCCTGAGTAACAAGAGTGAAACTCTGTCTTAAAAATATATATATATATTTTCCTGAGAATGGATGAACATTAAGTCCAGGTCCTTTGTTAATAATGTTGTTACTATGCTGTTCTTCTCATATTTATTTTTAGATTGAAAAAAATCAAGGGAAGGGATGATATTATGCAAGTATATATGATCATTAAATAGGCAATACGTGAAGGTACAGAGGTGTACATGAAGGTCAGCACCAATGCTGTTCTCAGCTACCCATGTTGAGGCAAAGATAATAATGATGAACATTTGTTAATACCTACTTGGGCCAGGTGCTGTGCCTAGTATTTTGCACATGTGATCTTAAGTAATGCTTACAGCAACTCTGTGAGATGGGTAGTGGGATAAAATGTTAACTGTTGACAAAATCGATCTCATAAGGCCAGGTGCGGTGGCTCATGCCTGTAGTCCCAGCACTTTGGGAGGCCGAGGCAGGCAGATCACTTGAGGTCAGGAGTTTGAGACCAGCTTGGTCCACATGGTGAAACCCTGTCTGTACTGAAAATACAAAGTTAGCCAGGCGTGGTGGCACGTGCCTATAGTCCCAGCTATTTGGGAGGCTGAGGTAGGAGAATCCCTTGAGCCCAGGAGACAGAGGTTGCAGTGAACCGAGATCACACCACTGCACTGCACTCCAGCCTGGG
>NW_012109096.1:0-1788 GCF_000951045.1 Mandrillus leucophaeus
ATGACTTTTCTGGTTCTGTACCTCTTCATCTTCTCATTTCCAAATCCTTCTCATCACCCTTCTAGGCCCAGTTCACATGATATTCTGTGAAGTCATCTTGGGTTCTCCTTGATGAGAGAGAGCTCTCTGTTGACTTCCCCGGTTTTACCTTTTTCTTTTTTTCTTTTCTTTTCTTTTTTTTTTGAGATGGAGTCTCTCTCTGTCACCCAGTCTGAAGTGCACAATCCCAGCTCACTGCAACATCCACCTCCTGGGTTCAAGCAATTCTCCTGCCTCAGCCTCCCAATTAGCTGGGTCTACAGGTGCCTGCCACCACACGTGGCTAATTTTTATATTTTTAGTAGAGACGGGGTTTTACTGTGTTGGCCAGGCTGGTCTCAAACTCCTGACCTCAGGTGATCTACCCACCTTGACCTCTCAAAGTGCTGGGATTACAGGTGTGAGTCATTGCGTCCAGCAGGTTTTACCTGTTTTTGTACATGTTCTATTTCCTTTACTGGACCTGGCCTTAGCAGTGTACATAATTTTTAACTTGTGACACCATTCATTATTATTTATCTTAGTATACCTACAGCAGTTTTTCTCAAAGGAATGCTTATAATCCATAAGGATCATGTGGTGGATTTTCCGTAGTGGGTATTCTTTAATCTTAGTGTATTTTTTTTTAATCGTAGATTATGTCTTTCTTACTTTTCTTGGTGTTAAAATGTTTTTTCTGTTAGAAAAGGATGGATATAGAAGATGACAGGTAGTTTTCTTCACATCCTTATTCAGTAAAATAAAATTTGGAAGATATGTTTTAGTTCCCTCCAGTCTCTTATTTATTTAAAAAAGAAAAAACACCTTTTTAAAACTTCTTTATGAAATCTGTAAGTCTGGGAACCACTGCCCTGTAGAACTTTGGACAGTGCCATGCACTTAGTAGATGCTTAATATCAGATTCTTTTGGCTCTCCTTTTTCTTTTATTTTTCCTTTTTCTTTCTTTCTTTCTTTTTTTTTTTTTACTTAGAGACAGGGTCTTGCTCAGTCATTCATGCTGGAGTGCAGTGGCACAATCATAGCTCAGGACAGCCTCTCAAATTCCTCGGTTCAAGCCATCCTCCCGCCTCAGCCTCCTGAGTAGCTGGGACCACAAGTGCATACCACCACACCAGGCTAATTTTCTAAAAAAATTTATTATAGAGACAAGGTCTCACTATGTTGCCCAGACTGGTCTGAAACTTTTGGCCTCAGGTAATCCTCCCAAAGTACTGGGATTACAGGCATAAGCCACCACAGCTGGCCTCTACTTTCAATATATCTGGAATACAACCACTTCTCATAACAATTACTGCTACCATTTTGGTTCAAGCCCCTGAACCTTCAAGCTTGGTACTATTGGCCATATTAGGTTATTGCAATAAATCTCCCACTTGCTCTCCCTGCAGCTGCCTAGCCCCTTTAAAGTCTATTCTCCAGAGTCAGGGGTTGGCAAAACTTTTTTATAAAGGACTAGAGAGTAAATCCTTTAGGCTTTGTGGGCTGTGTTGTCTCTGTCACAGCTACTCAACTCTTCCAGCAAAAGCAGCCACAGACAAGATAAAAGTGAGTGGGCGTGACTGTGTTCCCATAAAACTTCATTTACCAAAACAGGTGGCTGGCCCTTGGGCTGTAGTTTGCTGACCCCTGTTCTGAGTGATCTTTACAAAATTTAAGTCAGATCGTCTCCCTCTTCTGCTTAAAAAACCCTCTAGAGGCTTCTCACTTGACTCAAAGTAAAAGCCCAGATCTTTACCAGGGCTTATAAC